>NC_042992.1:17365391-17615056 GCF_901001165.1 Salmo trutta
ATCTGCAGAGGAGAATGGAAGGAACTCTCTAAATACAGGTGTGCCAAGCTTCTAGCGTCATACCCAAGAAGACTGGAGGCTTCAATCACTGCCAAAGGTGCTTCAACAAAGTACTGAGTAAAGGGTCTGAATACTTACGTAAATGTGATTATTTCCGTTTTTGTATTTAAAAAAAAATGAAGGCCTGATTCACGCAGTCTCCTCTGAAAAGTTGATGTTGATGTGTCTGTTCATTTAGCATTTATTTGGGCTGCAATTTCTGAGGCAGGTAACTCGAATTAACTTTCCTGCACCTGAGTAAAGTGTCGGATATTTACGTAAATGTGATATTTCATTTAAAAAATATATTTTTAATAAATTTGACAAATTCTAAAAACCTGTTTTTGCTTTGTCATTATAGGGTGTGTAAATTGATGAGGGTAATAAAAAATAAAATAAAAACATTTTAGAATAAGGATGTAACATAACAAAATGTGGAAAAAGTCAAGGGGTCTGAATAATTACTGTGTGTGTGTGTGTGTGTGTGTGTGTGTGTGTGTGTGTGTGTGTGTGTGTGTGTCCAAAAATGTTATTTCAGCTCATGAAACATGGGACCAACACTTTACATGTTGCGTTTATATTTTTGTTCAGTGTGTGTGTGTGTGTGTACTGTATATATACCAGTCAAAAGTTTGGACACACCTACTCATTCCATGGTTTTTCTATATTTTTACTATTTTATACATTTATAGAATAATAGTGAAGAACTTTGAAAGTTTCTTCAAGTGCAGTCGCAAAAACCTTCAAGCACTATGATGACCACCTCCCACCATGAAGCATGGAGGAGGTGTGATGGTGCTGTGCTGGTGACACTGTGTGTGATTTATTTAGAATTCAAGGCACACTAAAACAGCATGGCTACCACAGCATTCTGCAGCGATACGCCGTCCCATCTGGTTTGCGCTTAGTGGGACTATCATTTGTTTTTCAACAGGACAATGACCCAACACACCTCCAGACTGTATATATCTATCTATCCAGCTATCCATCTATCTCTATCGCTCTCTCCTATCTATCTATTTATCGATGAA
Organism: Salmo trutta; assembly: GCF_901001165.1. Classification (NCBI taxonomy): domain Eukaryota; kingdom Metazoa; phylum Chordata; class Actinopteri; order Salmoniformes; family Salmonidae; genus Salmo; species Salmo trutta. Next base: position 17,366,462 of record NC_042992.1, read on the forward strand.
TTAATTAATTATTATTATTATTATTAAAATCTATTTTATCTCCATTATTTTTGGGTTCAGGGGCCCCCGGCCTAATCAACCGCTGATGTTGCTTATGCTTGGAGCCGACCCTGTTTACATAGTGCCAGTCATGTGGGAGGGGAGAGACGAGAGGGAGAGAGACGAGAGACGAGAGGGGGAGAGACGAGATGGGGAGAGACGAGAGGGAAATATCCTTGTGTAGTCTGTTCTCAAGTCAGCCCTTCCCGAGGATGCAGCCAGTGTTTTGTGTTAGTTTCTCAGATTTATCTTGCTTGCGGTTAACTCTGTCTTTCTTTGCCTCCCCCCCTTTCCTCCCCTTTGGCTCCACACAGTTTTACACCCTTGGCGCTGTGCTTTTGATGGCGTTCTTGCAGAGGACTGGAGACTACTGCCACGCTCAACATCCCAGAGCATAGGCTGATCCAGGGGAGGATGCCCACGGCTCTGCCTTCTCTGCCTAATAACCTGCACTGATCCCTGGGTACCAACACATGGAGGGCTCCCTGCCTCCCAGGACTCTCCACACCCTAGGTCTATCGCTCTAAGACCCTCTCTCAGGAACCCTAATGGGGTGATTGGACGAACTATTCCACTACTCTTCAGTGAAAGCCCCAAGACCTCATCTAAACCAACCACAGTGAGCCTGCCAAGGATCGACCAACCTGAGGACAGACTTGTATTTTTTCATCTTCTTAAAGGAGGGACAGGACTGAGAACGTCTGCAGGGTTAGAGGCGACAGGAGTTTAGCCCACCAGCGACCGTGGCCACCGTGGACGACCAGTTTGTGGTCCCCTTGCGTCCCTGTCCGTGTTGCGTTCACCCCCCCAGCTGGGTAAGGGTTGTCAACATGGCCCGTATGAACCGTCCGGCGCCGGCCGAGGTGTGCTACAAGAACATGCGGCTGCTCATCACGCACAACCCCACCAACTCCACCCTCAGCAGCTTCATCGAGGTGAGGACCACTCTATCCCTGCTCGTTTAGACCTGCTAATATTTATTTCCTCATGATTATCTCTCCATACATCCCACTCTTTCTCTCTAGTTCTTTTCTCCCATTTCCCATTTCTCTTTCCCTCCCTATTTTTTCCCCTCTCTCCATGTCATTATTCTCTCTCCTTGGCTTTGTTTCCACTAACACATCTTCTTGACACAGGGCCTTGGAGAAATCTTAAGAAAGGTGTTTCTATGACACTGAGAAAAAAGCACAGACTATAGAGAGCGTCTGATGATGATAAACGGTGCACTTCAACAATGCCTCAGTTTCCATGGCGATGTGTTCTGCTGCCACGTCAGTCGCGTGGCACGGGCAGTGAGAGGAGCATGCCGCGCGGTTAGACAATAGCAGAGCTAAGGCTGCCCTTCTCAGGGCAAGTGGCCCACATGTGGTTCTATCTTAAAGAGTGCCACAATGCCATGGACAGACAGTCAAACGGGCAGACAGTCAAACGGGCAGACAGTCAAACGGGCAGACAGTCAAACGGGCAGACAGTCAAACGGGCAGACAGGCAGACAGTCCGTCGCAGGCAGGCAGGCAGACAGACCGTCGCAGGCAGGCAGGCAGACAGACCGTCGCAGGCAGGCAGGCAGACAGACCGTCGCAGGCAGGCAGACAGACAGACCGTCGCAGGCAGGCAGACAGACAGACCGTCGCAGGCAGGCAGACAGACAGACCGTCGCAGGCAGGCAGACAGACAGACCGTCGCAGGCAGGCAGACAGACAGACCGTCGCAGGCAGGCAGACAGACAGACCGTCGCAGGCAGGCAGACAGACAGACCGTCGCAGGCAGGCAGACAGACAGACCGTCGCAGGCAGACAGACAGACAGACCGTCGCAGGCAGACAGACAGACAGACCGTCGCAGGCAGACAGACAGACAGACCGTCGCAGGCAGACAGACAGACAGACAGACAGACCGTCACAGGCAGACAGACCGTCGCAGGCAGGCAGGCAGACAGACCGTCGCAGGCAGACAGAACCCTTAAAGTAACTAAATCAGCCTGTTGTACTACTATGAGCATGGGTCCATGCACGTGTATAGGCTATATATTTGTACACACATGTCCCCGCCCCCCAAAACACACACACACAGTGTTAGTTATTTTTCAATGGAACTCCTTCCCTCCTTCCTCCCCCGTAGGACCTTAAGAAGTACGGAGCCACAACGGTAGTGAGAGTGTGTGAGGTCACCTATGATAAGGCTCCATTGGAGAAGGATGGCATCACCGTGGTGGTGAGTACAGACTAGTGTCACGTCCCTCACACTTCATTGTGAAGTGGACACACACACACACACACACACACACTGTGAAGAGAAGAGCAGGGTAGAGCGGAGTGTTTCGGTCATGGACAGGACTTCCAGTACTGATTCCAGGGGTTTCAGTTGGGTATGGTAGGGTATTGTCATTGGTTGCACTGATTGCGCGATTTGTCTACATAACCTGGTTCAAGCATTCATGACATTACCCTGAAGAAGACACAGTGAGGTGTTTTACCCAATAAATGACTGGGAGTTTACACATATGGAACTCTTTTGCTTTTATGGTAGGGTATGGTAGTTGCCATACCCTAGCTCAAAACCCCACATTTTAAGTAGGCACATTTTTGGGGGGGACTGAATTAATTCCAATCCCGATTTTAAAATTCAACCGCTGTTTATAATATTAAATGGCTGGCTTTAAGACCATGCCAGCCTGCGTACCTTTTCTGTCACTTTTAGAAGGCAGGGAGCAGAGACGGGGCCATTTTCTTTGCTGGTCAGCTGTTTAGCTAGACTGCTGTGCCACTCGGGCTCCTGAGTGGCACAGCGGTCTAAGGCACTGCATCTCAGTACAAGAGGTGTCACTGCAGTCCCTGGTTCGAATCCAGGCTGCATCACATCCGGCCGTGATTGGGAGTCCGATAGGGTGGCGCACAATTGGCCCAGCGTCGTCCGGGTCTTGCCGGGGTAGGCCGTCATTGTAAATAATATGTTCTTGCCTAGTTAAATAATGGCTACATTATGCAGTGCGCCGATTGCTTTGAATTTGATTTTGGCATTTAAACTCAACACTGCTTCAATATTCGCAGAATGTTTCCCTTCCCTGGCGAATAATGCAGACAGGCAAATGCAGAAATGAGCTGGTATTCATCTCTGAACGCAACGCAATGAGACAGTGTTGGTGGGAAGCGCAGGACACCGACCGTGTCAGAGCGGTTCCACAAGGATGGCTTCATATAGCCTATAGCAGGGGGTCGGCAACCTTTTTCATGTGGCGTGCCAATTTACCATTTCTAAAGATCTGTGTGCCAGTTAGGATTTTCATATACACATTGTAGGCTACCTAACTGTGACCCCAAAAATGTGTAACCGCACACAAATGGAATAATTTTATAGCTGGCTACTATACGGAGGTGCTGTCCATTCAGTGCCATGCCACAGAGCTCCAGTATAGACGGGTTAGCTGGCAACGTCACGAAAATGATGTGAACGCTTCAATGGGTCAGAAGGTGACTCTGGATGGCCAGATAGCTAGCAACAGTGACAAACTGCCATGTGAGGAATCGTAGGTGGCTTGTTTGTTAGTTTTATCTTGTTCTTGATACCATGTCTTGTTTTGAGGTGTTTTGACTGATGTCATCTCAATGCCAGTATGGCAGAAACGTATGTATGTTAGTAGGGTTGCAAAGGGTCGGAAACTTTCCGATAAATATCCAGAATTTCTCCAGAAATTTTCCATGGGAAGTTAAGCCTGGGAATTTGTCTAAATTCATCAAAAAAGTTAGCTTATAACAGTGAACCTTTTTTTGTGTGATACACATAAAGGTAATTCTAGGTCTTGTGGCATATTTTGGTTAAACTAACCCCAATTCAATGGAATTGCAACCCTCTGCATGCACAGTGCATTCTTCCATCACATGTACAGCTGATTCTCAAGATCTTACACACGAATGAGATGTTATTGAGCCACACTACTACACTGTCTGAGCCAAGGACTACATGCTTTCTGGTAAGTTTTGATTACAATACTGAGTGGGATGAATATATTTTATGACATACATGATTTTTTGTTAACTAGTAAATAGTAGCCTACAGCAAAGCGTGTTTAAATAATTTCTGACTTGTTAACATTTTCTGCTAGTTAGTTTTTGCTACCATGTGGGTTTTAGCTTGCTTGAGCCTGCTAACTGAGGAGTGTTAATTCACATGTTTCCATACATGTTTCATTTTAAAACATTTATCTTACAAAGGAGTTGTTTAATCTAACTGCTTAACTCTTTATCTGTACATGGAATTGTATTTGTTGTTTAAAAAAAAGAAAAATCTAATCTTTACAGGAAAATGCCACGAGCACTATCTGATGTGTGGAGACATTTCACTGCAGCTAATGTAGAAGGAAAAGCTGTGTACATTTTGCAAGTACTGTGCCAAATCATATGTGACGAATGCAACAAAGATGCAGAATCATCTGGCCAAGTGCATAAAGTTCCCTCAGTGCTCACAACAAGGAACCTCTGACAAAAGTCCCTCTACTTCTATTCGAGGTGAAAATGATGAATCAGACACCTTATCGATAGCAACAGCTCATGGTCCTCCTGGAATCAGAAGTTTTTGTTGACTCAATGGAGGAACGTAGTCAGAGAAATGCTGATGAATGTCTTGCGAGATGTGTATGCAACTGGTTCACCTTTGATGCTCACAGGCAATGTGTATTGGAAGAGATATCTGAATGTTCTTCACCCAGCATAAACCCCTCCAACCAGACATGCTTTATCTACTCATTTGCTGGATGCAGAGTTCAACAGAGTTCAAGTGAAGGTCAAGCAAATCATAGAGAAAGCAGACTGTATTGCAATTACCTCTGATGGGTGGTCTAATGTTCGTGGGCAAGGAATAATTAACTACATCTCCACCCCTCAACCAGTATTCTACAAGAGCACAGACACAAGGTACAACAGACACACTGGTCTTTACATTGCAGATGAGTTGAAGGCAGTCATCAATGACCTTGGACAACAGAAGGTATTTGCACTGGTGACAGACAATGCTGCGAACATGAAGGCTGCTTGGTCTAAAGTGGAGGAGTCCTACCCTCACATCACACCCATTGGCTGTGCTGCTCATGCATTGAATCTGCTCCTCAAGGACATCATGGCACTGAAAACACTCTACAAGAGAGCTAAGGAAATGGTTAGGCATGTGAAGAGTCATCAAGTTATAGCAGCAAACTACCTCACCAAGCAAAGTGAGAAGAATAAGAGCACCACGTTGAAGCTGCCCAGAAACACCCGTTGGGATGGTGTTGTCATCATGTTTGACAGCCTCCTGGAGGGGAAGGAGTCTCTCCAAGAAATGTCCATATCACAGTCTGCCGATTTGGACAGCCCCATCAAGAGGATCCTCCTGGATGATGTATTTTGGGAGAGAGTGGTAAGCAGCCTGAAACTCCTGAAACCTATAGCAGTAGCCATTGCATGGATTGAGGGAGACAATGCCATCCTGTCTGATGTTCAGACTCTGCTTTCAGATGTAAGAGAAGAAATCCGTACTGCCCTGCCCACTTCACTGTTGCTCCAAGCAGAGGAAACTGCAGTTCTGAAATACATCAAAAAGCGTGAAGACTTCTACCTGAAGCCCATACACGCTGCAGCGTACATGTTGGACCCCAAGTATGCTGGCAAGAGCATCCTGTCAGGTGCAGAGATCAACAAGGCCTATGGTGTCATCACTACCGTGTCTCGCCACCTTGGCCTGGCTGAGGGAAAGGTTCTTGGCAGTCTGGCGAAGTACACTTCCAAGCAAGGGCTTTGGGATGGAGATACAATATGGCAGTCGTGCCAGCATATCTCATCAGCCACCTGGTGGAAGGGACTTTGTGGATCTGAGGCTCTTTTCCCTGTTGCCTCCATCCTCCTCCAAATCCCACCAACACCAGCCGCATCAGAGCGCAACTGGTCCTTGTTTGGGAACACACACACCAAAGCACGCAACAGGCTGAAAAATTGGTGGCCATCAGGGAAAATTTGAGGCTTTTTGAGCCTGACAACGAGCCATCCTCAACAAGGTTGGAAAGTGACATTGAAGATGAGGCCTCAGAGTCTGATGTTCAAGAGGTGGACATTGAGGAGGTCCAGGGAGAAGACATGGAAGCCTGAGAGGAAGACAACCAAAGCTGTAGTTTCTAGACTATCATTTTACATATGTACTGTATGTTGAAAACGTTTTTTGGGAGATATTGGGGATCATTCAATATTACCTTTTGTTGTTCAGTGAAATCATCCCATGTGAAGAGTCAACTCATTTAATTAAAGTTCAATTTGTAACTAAATTATTATATATATTTTTTTATTGAAGGATTTAATCATTTGCAATTATGTGTACGTATCATAAGGTAAAACGTTTATATTTTTGTCTCCATATGATATGGTAAATATATCCAATGAAAAAACATCTACATTTAAATGGTATTAATATTCATTTGCATATTTCTGTTAATTCCAGTTAATTCCCTTATATTCCTGTTAATTCCCACAGAAAGTTTCCACCTCTGAATATTCCCCAAAATGTGCAACCCTATATGTTAGACAACAAGTGCTCATTGTGCAAATGTATTTGTTTTCATTGAAAACACTGTTGTCTGTGCCCAATAATGTTTGTACCATGTTTTGTGCGGCTACCATGTTGTTGTTATGTTGTGTTGCTACCATGTTGTTGTCATGTGTTGCTGCCTTGCTATGTTGTTGTCTTAGGTCTCTCTTTATGTAGTGTGGTTGCTCTTGTCGTGATGTGGGTTTTGTCCTATATTTATATTTATTTAATTGTTTATTTTTAATCCCAGCCCCCATCCCTGCAGGAGGCCTTTGCCTTTTGGTAGGCCGTCATTGTAAATAAGAATTTGTTCTTAACTGACTTGCCTAGTTAAATAAAGGTCAAATAAATAATAATGTAAAATAAATATAGTTTACATGTCAACATTCTAAACCGACTGTTTTGCCCCACAGTTGCACACGTTGGTTTTGTTGCTAAACAACCAATCTGTGCAAAGACGCTGTCCATTTAGCAGTGCTGAATCATCGGCGCCGCCATAATGTGTACGATATCCTTTCATATTTCATGATTTTCGTCATTCTTTGGTCAAGTTTGTTTGACGCCACTGACTATTTCCACTAAGGCCATGACCGTGTAGGGATGGAGGAGGCAGAGTGCTATCAAACAGACGGTTCTGTGTTCAGAGGAGGGCAATGGGGTTGGGGGCCAGTTCCTGGAAGAGCATGCCCGGTCCTTATATGCTCGTAAACAAACACACATACACACATCAATACTGATATACACCCAACAACCTGAACGCAGCCAAAACCCTTTCAAAGACTCATCTGGGTCACTCCTAAACAAACACACGCACATAACTCAGACCAGTATCTGTAACTGAACTTGAAGACACGTGTTTCTGATTACCAGTACATCAACGTTCCTTTGTTGCCATGGCAGCTGCAGAGCCTGGTTACCCCGCGCGGCCTCCTCTATTAAATTTGTTCCTTTTTCTATTTTCTCTCTTTCACTCTCTTTAATCTCTCTCTTTCACTCTATATTTCTCTCTCTCTTTCTCTCAGTGAATAGTGTAGTTATGAAAGGAGAGATTTACAGGGTATGCTGTTACATAAGCACAAGACCATGGACTGCTATTTATGTGAAGGCCGTACTTAGCTTTCTGCCAGAGCACTGGAAAACATTGAGGATCATGGCAATTGGTACTAGCTCTCCAGAGTCTTGAAAACCAGAAGTGAGTGCATGGGAGGGAGTTGCCTACCTCTCCCCTCCCCTTCCTCTGTCTCCGTAGTGATATAGGGGAATTCTGGAGAGATCTAGTTAAAGGCTTGTACACGATCAAGCCATCAGCTTTGGGTTAATTCCATTTAAATTCCAGTCAATTCAGAAAAGTAAACCCAATTCCACATTTTCCTTATTGAAAATCGTTTAGGATCATTGGAATTGGACTTTCAGTATACTTATTGAATTTACTGGAATTAAATTGGAATTGACCCCAATCCTGCTGTCCAGTGACTCAAAATATCAACAACCCTGAAGCTATAGGACCAGACAGACGCATAGAGCTGTACTCTGTTATCATAGCCCTGGGAGGATGATGGTTATTATTAATGGCTGCTTCAACTGTCGAATAACTGTTGTCATGTCAAATGGGGGATGTTTGTGGCGCTTTTCAGCTGAAGACATGTCAACTGGACGGGGATATCACCGTTAACTAGGAATTGATTGGAAATCTGTAGTGATTTGTTTAACCGGTGTCTCCTCTCCACTGTCGCTCTGATGCAGTGAGTTGCTTTGGCCGCAGGCTTTCAAAGCTAGGGCCTCATAGTGGTATAGCTAATGAGTGAACAGTGTTGTATATTGTGTGTGTTGAGGGCATGGAATTGTTGCAGGTCATCTTGACATTCTAAAAAGCATTCCAAGGTCACGTTGAATGGAATGGTGTGTGAGCGTGCGAGGCAAGCGTACATGTGTGCGCCCATACCTCATCCCCAAAGTAGGCCAGTGCTGCTGGGGTTCCTGCCCTGTTGACATAGCCCACATTACCTCAGCCAACATCATGCAGTAGCTTACAACATGCACTACACTGCAAATATTGAACCTTCAGGAGCTTATGCTAATACCCCAGGAAAACAGTGTAAGACACAGCTCAGGCAAATAAATAGTCTAACCCCCAAATGACAACTGGTCTGTTGTGGTGGTGGCTGATTCCGTGTCTGTGCCTGCGTCCATCCATCTGTGTGCCTGAATGTGTGTGTGTGTGTGGGCTTTCCTGAGTCCAGTGGTGTGATGAGGCTGTGATGAGGCTATCTTCTCTCTCAGAAGGTGTTACTGTGGTAATTCTACACTGTTTACTGTAAACGACAGACACCTGCTGAAACCAAAGTGTGTGTGTGTGTGTGTGTGTGTGTGTGTGTGTACTGTTTTGTTCTAATACCTGTTTGTTCTTCTACATGGCTCTGTGTGTGTATATGTAATACTACCCTGCATGTGTGTGTGTTGTAGCTATGTGGGAGTATTGTTAAGATATGAGTCAGTGGTGCATTGTAAAATCTTCCCAGACAGCCAGGTGTGTCCCTCCCTCCCTGGAGATACTGTGTGGCTGGAGATCAACAGGCCCTGGGTCCAGACCACTATGGCTGATACTGTGTGGCTGGAGATCAACAGGCTCTGGGTCCAGACCACTATAGCTGATACTGTGTGGCTGGAGATCAACAGGCTCTGGGTCCAGACCACTATAGCTGATACTGTGTGGCTGGAGATCAACAGGCTCTGGGTCCAGACCACTATAGCTGATACTGTGTGGCTGGAGATCAACAGGCTCTGGGTCCAGACCACTATGGCTGATACTGTGTGGCCGGAGATCAACAGGCTCTGGGTCCAGACCACTATGGCTGATACTGTGTGGCTGGAGATCAACAGGCTCTGGGTCCAGACCACTATAGCTGATACTGTGTGGCTGGAGATCAACAGGCCCTGGGTCCAGACCACTATGGCTGATACTGTGTGGCTGGAGATCAACAGGCCCTGGGTCCAGACCACTATGGCTGATACTGTGTGGCTGGAGATCAACAGGCTCTGGGTCCAGACCACTATGGCTGATACTGTGTGGCCAGAGATCAACAGGCCCTGGGTCCAGACCACTATGGCTGATACTGTGTGGCCAGAGATCAACAGGCCCTGGGTCCAGACCACTATGGCTGATCAGTATCCATGGTTCATCACTGGGCTGCTGTGAGTCAGCCTCTAATCACTGACTCACCTATCTCGTCACTACCCTCCTGACTCCTGCGTCATGTCTGTCTGTTTGTCTGTGTGTTTCTATCTGCTTTGTATCTACGTCTGTATTGTACCCCTATGTCCCCAGGCTGCTGTGCTAAATCAAATTTGTACCATGAACCATGTGTGTCTTAGACTGGAGGCTGCTGATAGGGTGAACTGTCTCTAACATATAGATATCTATAGAGGGGCTATGGCTCAATTGCACAACCTCAAAATGAGGTGGCCCTACCCTGTGTTGAATCAAAAGATGAAAGGATGCTTGCTCCTTCTGTTTACTGATAGGTGTGCTGTGCTTGGCATTGCAGTGGCATACAAACCAATGTTTCCACCACTGTGGTCATCGGTCATTTCATTTCAAATGACTTTAATCGTATATGAAGCTTTGAAAATTCCAACAAAGAACACTTACAGTACAGTCAACACAACATTACAAAACAATATGCATAAGATTCCAAACCATACTAGTTGCCAGGAACATCATTTTAAATGTTTTTTATTTTACTTAACCTTTATTTAACTAGCCAATTTAAGAACAAATTCTTACTTACAATGATGGCCTACCCCGGCCAAACCCTAACGATGCTGGGCCAATTGTGCGCCTCCCTATGGGACTCCCAATCATGGCCGGCTGTGATACAGCCTGGAATGGAACCAGGGTCTGCAGTGCCTTAGACCTCTGCGCCACTCGTGCGTTGTTGAAACCTAAGGTGTCAGTCTAACACTATTTCTCCATCTCTCCCCAGGACTGGCAGTTTGATGACGGTGCGCCCCCTCCCTCTAAGGTGGTGGAGGACTGGCTGAGTCTGCTAAGGTCTCGTTTCCTGGAAGATCCGGGCTGCTGCGTGGCTGTGCACTGTGTGGCTGGACTGGGCAGGTGAGGGGACCAGCTCAGTTGGTAGAGCATGGTGCTTGCAACGCCAGGATAGTGGGTTTGATTCCCAGGACGACCATACGTAAAAATGTATGCACGCATGACTGTAAATCGCTTTGGATTAAAAAAATGCATATTCAAATTACAGATACTTTGTAGGGGACCAGTAGGATACTTTGTAGGGGTCCAGGTAGAATACTCTGTAGGGGTCCAGGGGATACTCTGTAGGGGTCCAGAGGATACTCTGTAGAGGACCAGTAGGATACTCTAGAGGTCCAGGTAGGATACTCTGTAGGGATCCAGGTGGGATACTCTGTAGGGGTCCAGGTAGAATACTCTGTAGGGGTTCAGGTAGGATACTCTGTAGGGGTCCAGGTAGGATACTCTGTAGGGGTCCAGGTAGGATACTCTGTAGGGGTCCAGGTAGGATACTCTGCAGGGGTCCAGGTAGGATACTCTGCAGGGGTCCAAGTAGGATACTCTGTAGGGGACCAGGTAGGATACTATGTAGGGGACCAGTAGGATACTCTGTAGGGGTCCAGAAGGATGCTCTGTAGGGGACCAGTAGGATACTCTGTAGGGGTCCAGAGGATACTTTGTAGGGGTCCAGAGGATACTCTGTTGGGGTCCAGGTAGGATACTCTGTAGGGTTCTAGAGGATGCTCGGTAGGGGACCAGTAGGATACTCTGTAGGGGACCAGGTAGGATACTCTGTAGGGGACCAGTAGGATACTCTGTAGGGGACCAGTAGGATGCTCTCTAGGGGTCCAGAGGATACTCTGTAGGGGTCCAGAGGATACTCTGTAGGGGTCCAGTAGGATACTCTGTAGGGGTCCAGTAGGATACTCTGTAGGGGACCAGTAGGATACTCTGTAGGGGACCAGTAGGATACTCTGTAGGGGTCCAGCAGGATGCTCTCTAGGGGTCCAGCAGGATGCTCGGTAGGGGTCCAGGTGGGATACTCTGTAGGGGTCCAGGTGGGATACTCTGTAGGGGACCAGTAGGATACTCTGTAGGGGTCCAGCAGGATGCTCTCTAGGTGTCCAGCAGGATGCTCTCTAGGTGTCCAGCAGGATGCTCTCTAGGTGTCCAGCAGGATGCTCTCTAGGTGTCCAGCAGGATGCTCTCTAGGTGTCCAGCAGGATGCTCTCTAGGTGTCCAGCAGGATGCACTGTGTGGCTGGACTGGGCATGTATGGGATACTTTGTTTACTTACATCTGAAAATGACTACTGAACAGATTCACAAATCCCAGACTGTACCTTTACGCCTGGGATATATAGGGGAGACAGTCAGTGAAAAATAATGTAGTTCATTTAGTTTGATGTGAATGGACAACTGTTTGAGTCATCATGCCTGTCATTGCCTATAATCAGATCAAGGGGGCATTGTTGATCAAGGTATCACAGTGAACAGGACCCAAGAGGTGTGTTGACTGTCACTGCAAAGACTAAGCTTTGCACAGTGTTTACCATGTTAATCTGACAGTCAGTTGGTTAAACCTGGGTTAAGGGGGGCTCATTCTAACTGTACCCAACACCCAGTGGCAGTCGGTGCTGTTTAAGATCATGGAGGATGAATTTTTTTGTTTATGAGCATGTCCTTATTTCTATTAGAGCAAATTGGATGACAGTCATTCATATTCCATTCACCCAGTTCAATGTAACATCAATAGGTTTAGGTTACTACATAATACTTTAACTTTCCCTATACCCATCATGAGGTTGTTACAACCTAGTCTACGAATTAAAGTTTACAACGTAGGTGCACACAGGTCCAGAGACAAATTGGAATAATCAAGGTGACACATTCAATACCGCCTTGCACACTCTTGCCTGCATCTAGCTGAACTAGGCTGTAATCATTAGTCCAAACAGTTGCAAAAGAGTTTCTATTGGAGAAATGCAGATAGGTTTATCCCTGTTTCGTTCTGTTTGCTTCCATTTAAGAAATGTTTTTCACTGGAATTGGCAGAATGAATACACCCCTGATCACCTGCACACAAGTTGACTTTCATAGCAGTCACATATGAACAGCATGATCACTTTGCTCGTTGTATAATTCCTTCTCGCATCTACACGCTCTCCTCCTCTCACCTTTTCCCTTCAGTTGTGCACAGTGAAAAAATGTAAGTGTAAGTGAAAAAATTGAACGAAATATAGCTAGTTCGCTTTCTCTCTGCTGCTTCTTAATTTTTGAAGAAATTCATTTGTTCAAAACTGTTCAACTATCGTCTTTCTCTCTCTTTTATGCACTGCAGTGCTAGCTATCTGTAGCTTATGCTTTCAGTGCTAGATTCATTCTATGAGCCTTTGATTGGGTAGACGTGTCAGTTCATGCTGCAATTACATTAATTACTGTGTAAGTCTATAGAAAGGGGTGAGAACTATGAGCCACCTACGTATTATATTAAAGTAAATGTACCCAGAAAAGGACGGAAAATAGCTATCCTTCGGCTTACACCAAGGTGCTACCCCAGAGAGTGCTGTTGAGGCTACTGTAGACCTTTGTTTCAAAGCAGTGTATTTTAATCAGTTATTTGGTGATGTGAATATATTTAGTATAGTCTTATCTAAAAAGTATGTTTCACAACAACAACAAAAAATCACTGAGTAGGAGGGTCCTCCCCTTCCTCATCTGTTGACACCTCTTTGGATTCATCCCAAATGGCCATCTATTCCCTGTACACTGTATATGGAATAGAGTGCCATTGGGGACACACCGTTTGTTCATCTCCAGGGAAAGGAGAGCGGCCTTCTGAGAAAGCCAGATAATGGAACCGAGTATCCTTCTAGCTCAGAGCTTCCCTCTACACAGCCACAGTGATGTAGCCTGGTCCCAGATCTGTTTGTGCTGGCGTGACATGTCCAAAGGAGTGGACAAGAAATCACAAACAGATCTGGGACCAGGCGTACCGTGAGGTGTCCACCACATCAAACTGAACCCTCTCTCTAGACCCATGTCTGTAGACCCAGACCCCTCCCTCTAGCCTAGCACTGGGCCAAAGTCAACACCAACCGTCCCCTTGGTGCCACAGTAAGGCAGTAATCCCACAGTATTATTAGAGGCACCTGGGGAGTCTGAAGACGAAACAGGAAGGAAGCTTTCGGAGGCATTTGTTTTTGCGGTTCCCGCTATAACATGCAAACGCTGGGCTCTTTCCATTACCTTTTTGCTGGGATCAGGCCCGGCCCCAGTCGGAGAGGAGCGGGGACTAATACCCTGTAATTGAATCTGCTGTCCATGCTGTTCCTTTGAGTGTTTATATCAGGCCCCAGCCCAGCTCTCAGCGAAGGATAACTAGCGATAACCCTGGATCCACCCCTCAGTGTCTGCAGCAGGGATAGGCTAACTTTCCCTCCATTCTCTCAGAAGCTGTGAAGGGAGAAAGTGACTTGTTGTAGCTAACAACCGCCCAAATGGGACACGTTTTTGAACAATATGACAGTATTATACTGATCAGTCCTTCTATAAACACATACACACTGTGTGGCTGCTGCCATTCTTCTTCTTTGAGTGTGTGGCGCGCACGTACACATACACACTCACAGTGTAGCTGCTTGAAGTGTATACTGTAGGAGACACACACCCACCCAGAAACAAACGGCTCAACAGAATGTAGTGGGGGGTAAAGTCATAAAACACAGTGACGTGGGGGGGGGGGCACCGCCCCTGGCGGTCTGGTTTGGGGGCGGTGAAACCCCATCTCTGACGCACGTCTCTTCCTCCCCAAGGAGCTAGCCTCAGCTTTTGAAAGGGTGCCAATGTTTTCTTGGACCAACTTTTTTTTTTCATATGTTTCAGATGGGGAAACACTTTTTCAGCACTTGTACCCTTTTTCTATGAGGGGAGGCTCACTAAAAGGGGGTTGCAGGCTTCAGTTTAGGTGAAGTGTTTTGGATTTGTGTGTCTAACAGTAAAAACCTTGATGGCCGTAGATTGATCTGTTAGTCTGCCCCTGGTTATGCTGAGAACTGCCATGTTTTTGTGGCAACTTAGAAATCTTCCCTCGTCATTAAAAAGACCACAAAATTCAGTTTATAGCAGACGAGCCCCCTTCCCTTCACCCTATTAGGAAGCAGTGTTGAGTTAAAGCTTTTGTGGATTAAACTGGTTACTGGAAGTGGAAGATTGTCTGGCTTAAAGCACATGGCTCTGTCCGTGCCTTGCAAGGACTGTGCTGTTTGAGAAGGTTGTGAATGGGACAGTGTACACACACACAGCCAACTACACCACATACGTATTGTTTCAAACATGGAGTAGCCTTTCTATGTCCCACCCTCAGCAGACCCTACTTCCCAAGGCTATGCTTAGGGACCCTTTGCGTCCCATCTGGATCATAATCAAAGAAAGAGAGATCTTTTTCTATCAGGTGGTGCAGGTAATGCAGCTAGTAGTAGTTTCTGACTGGGACTGCTGTGCTTGTTCCGTCTTGGCAGAGCCCCGGTGCTGGTGGCGTTGGCACTGATCGAGAGTGGGATGAAGTATGAGGATGCCATCCAGTTCATCAGACAGTGAGTATCCCCCCTCTCTTCTTCCTTCCTTCCAGTTGTACAACTGACTACATATCCCTCCCTCCCTCCTTTCCTTCCCATCTCTCTCTCTCCCTCCCTCCTTCTCTCAGTTGTACAACTGACTATGTACCTTCCTTCCATAGGTATCTCTCTCTCTCTCTCTCTCTCTCTCTCTCTCTCTCTCTCTCTCTCTCTCTCTCTCTCTCTCTCTCTCTCTCTCTCTCTCTCTCTCTCTCTCTTTCTATTCTTCTTTTCTTTTGTTCTATCAAGCCATTGCTTGATCAGCATCTACTGCAGTAATGTTATGCAACTTCCCACTGGGCACACACTGGTTTCCATGTCATTTCAATTCAATTACGTTGAACCAGAGGTGGGACTAAGTCACTATTATTCGAGTCACAAGCAAGTTACAAGGTCCTATTGTTCTGGCAAAGAGAAAATAAAACAATCGCTTTCTGGTCGCTAATCTAGATATATTAGCCCGCCTTTGCTCGCCAATGTTGATGCTTGGTCATTGGTCAACAGTCAAGATGCGCAACTTTTTGGTTCTGAGGCACAGATTATGTTTTTGAAACAAGAATTTAGTGCAATGCCATAGGCCTATGTTAGTGAGCAGATCGAAGAAGCAAATGTAAAGGTAGAAAATACAAAAATGGTAGGCTATATGTATTTTTCACATTCAGTTTCACCCCCCCCCCCAAAAAAAAAAACCTTCTCACTGTGCTAGCTCACCCGACCTGTGTTGATTGACAGTTTACTTGTCCAATCAGTGTCCCGAGTGTGCGTTTCACTAGCCAATTAGGTTTTTTGCAAGTGCGATACTGTTTCTGGCTGCATGGAGTAGCTTAATCCACAGAGACTGTGCCACAAAATGAGCGACAAAACGTTACAAAACCTGGCCATAGAATTTCAAATTATCAGTCTCAAGTCAAAGTCGAGTCCCGAGTCTTAAGGCTCCAAGTCAAGTCTCAAGTTATTTTATTTTCTACCAAGTCGAGTCTCAAGTCCATTTCATGGGACTCAAATCCACACCTCTGCGTTAAACCAATGTGGAATAGACATTGAATTGACGTCTGTGCCCAGTGGGTTGTTGCTCTTGAGTAATATTACATTCATCGACATGGCCGTCAGACAAACTATTCTTTGACTATGATTAAATGACTTATGTATCTGTATTTGTTTGATTAAATGGCCCTATGATGAGAGGATTTCAACCTCTTCAGAATCAGAGTAGGTATTTTGATCTAGGGCTGGGCAATATGGCCTAAAAATCACATCTTGATTTTTTTTCTTCTAATTTATGGGCGATTCATGATATATATCAATTCAGGGGGCTTCATTGGCATGGGAAACATATGTTTACATTGCCAAAGAAAGTGAAATGGATAAACAAAAGTGCATTTTTTTTTTTTAATGTATCTTGATTTTCTCTAATTAAGCTTTGTTGCACAAATAACGGTAGATGCACTACATTTCCAACAGTCAGGAATAATATAAAATTATACCTAGGCTAAATATACTGAACAAAAATATAAAATGCAACAATTTCGCTCTCGCTCTCTTTTTATATACAGTTGAAGTCGGAAGTTTACATACACTTAGGTTGAAGTCATTAAAACTCGTTTTTCAACCACTCTACAAATTTCTTGTTAACAAACTATAGTTTTGGCAAGTCGGTTAGGACATCTACTTTGTGCATGACACAAGTAATTTTTCCAGCAATTGTTTACAGACAGATTTTTTTCACATATAATTCACTGTATCACAGTTCCAGTGGGTCAGAAGTTTACATACACTAAGTTGACTGTGCCTTTAAACAGCTTGGAAAATTCCAGAAAATTTTGTCATGGCTTTAGAAGCTTCTAATGGGCTAATTGACATCATTTGAGTCGGAGGTGTACCTGTGGATGTATTTCAAGGCCTACCTTCAAACTCAGTGCCTCTTTGCTTGACTCAATGGGAAAATTGAAATAAATCAGCCAAGACCTCAGAAAAAAATATTGTAGACCTCCACAAGTCTGGTTCATCCTTGGGAGCAATTTCCAAATGCCTGAAGGTACCACATTCATCTGTACAAACAATAGTATGCAAGTATAAACACCATGGGACCTGTGGTTCATTCTGTCTCCTAGAGATGAATGTACTTTGGTGCGAAAAGTGCAACTCAATCCCAGAACAACAGCAAAGGACCTTGTGAAGATGCTGGAGGAAACAGGTACAAAAGTATCTATATCCACAGTAAAACTAGTCCTATATCGACATAACCTGAACGGCCTCTCAGCAAGGAAGGAGCCACTGCTCCAAAACCGCCATAAAAAAAGCCAGACTATAGTTTGCAACTGCACATGGGGACAAAGATCGTACTTTTTGGAGAAATGTCCTCTGGTCTGATGAAACAAAAATGGAATTGTTTGGCCATAATGACCATCGTTATGTTTGGAGGGAAAAAGGGTGAGGCTTGCAAGCCAAAGAACACCATCCCAACCGTGAAGCATGGGGGTGGCAGCATCATGTTGTGGGGGTGCTTTGCTGCAGGAGGGACTAGTGCACTTCACAAAATAGATAATTTTCCTTTCACATGATGCTATGTGGATATATTGAAGCAACATTTCAAGACATCAGTCAGGAAGTTAAAGCTTGGTCGCAAATGGGTCTTCCAAATGGACAATGACTCCAAGCATACTTCCAAAGTTGTGGCAAAATGGCTTAAGGATAACAAAGTCAAGGTATTGGAGTGGCCATCACAAAGCCCTGACCTCAATCCTATAGAAAATATGTGGGCAGAACTGGAAAAGCGTGTGTGAGCAAGGAGGCCTACAAACCTGACTCAGTTACACCAGCTCTGTCAGGAGGAATGGGCCAAAATTCACCCAACATATTGTGGGAAGCTTGTGGAAGGCTATCCGAAACGTTTGACCCAAGTTAAACAATTTAAAGGCAATTCTACCAAATACTAATTGAGTGTATGTGAACTTCTGACCCACTGGGAATGTGATGAAAGAAATTAAAGCTGAAATAAATCACTCTCTACTATTATTCTGACATTTCACATTCTTATGATGATCCTAACTGACCTAAGACAGAGATTTTTTACTAGAATTAAATCTCAGGAATTGTGAAAACTGAGTTTAAATGTATTTGGCTAAGGTGTATGTAAACTTCCAACTTCAACTGTATACTCAACAAAAATATAAACGTAACATGCAGCATTTTCAGAGATGTTACAGTTCATATAAGGAAATCAGTCAATTGAAATAAATTCATCAAGTCTGTCTATGAAAATGCTATTTTTCTTACACATTTTACCAAAACCATGCACATCCACTAATAATGACAAACTTCTGGTAGCAGGCATTATAGAAAATGAACACAGGTCTCATAAACAATCTATCAAGCACAATCTCACGTGCTAGTGAGTAGCCAGATAATCTTTTTATTTAAAGTCTAGCCAACTTGGATGTAGGTAGTAGAACTGTATAGACGGGTTGGTTGTTAGGCAACAAAACCAACGCGTGCGCAACTGTGGGGCAAAACAGACGTGTTGGCTTAGAATGTTGACAACATATAAACTATATTTTGTCTCCAATATTTATTGAAAACATAAATACATTTGCACAATGAGCACTTGTCTCTCACATACATTGTTACAGTTGTTGGTTAGCTCGCGAATTTCTGCCATATTAGCATAGACATGACATCAGTCAAAACACCTCAAAACAAGACATGGTATCAAGAACAAGATGAAACGAGCTGAAATTAGCCACTTATGATTCCCCACATGGAAGTTTGTTGCCATTTGTTGCCATCTGACCATCCGAATCACAACAATTCATGGATTACTACCACATTGAAGTGTGCACATTGTTTTTGTGATGTTGCCAGCTAACCCATGTATGAACACACCCTCCTGTCCATCACCAACTGTTTGAACAACAGCCTGCTCACTATGTTTAGATGTTGAACTCAAGGGGCCTACTTGGATAAGAAGATTTCTCAGAATGAGAACAGGTTGCCAATTCCTTATATAAATGTGTATTTTTTTACAGGAAGCGCAGAGGGGCGATCAACAGCAAGCAGCTGACCTACCTGGAGAAGTACCGCCCCAAACAGAGACTGCGCTACAAAGACCCACACATCTTCAAGAACAAGTGCTGCATCATGTGACCCCCATTTCCACCCTCAGCCAATCAACTGCCTGCCACCTGATCGATCTGACCCAAATGGATAACGATGATGGACGAGTCCACAGCCAATGCACTTTGTGACTGAACTATGAGAACTATGAATCATGAAATGAGCTAAGCAGCTCCACCAAGGGAAGGGTGTGATGAGTCTCCCTGGTGCCTAAAGATGGCTCTTACTGAGGGGGCCGATGGATCAAGCCCTCCTTGAATCTGACTTTTTATCCAAGAGCCAGCCGGAGGTAGCTTGGAATGGATGGTGGATGTGGCACAGAACGTTGATACTCGCCACATTGAACTCCATCATCACCATGGGGTTGTGCCTCGCTGCAAATTATTTGACTTGCAGTTGACTTTGTCATTGTACCTCCAACGCCCCCTTGCTACCAAATGGTGGTAACGCCTCAAATCATTGTCTGAAAGAGAGACAGCTTTAGCTGTATGAATATGAAACCAATGTGAATCATGGGGGGGGATGTTTGTGCCTGGTTGCCCTTTCTCTCCCTGCCTACAGTAGGGGGACTGAGCTGTTTTCTGTTCACTCCTTGTTCCAAGGTTAATGCTATCCGGAATCCTTGGGACATCCTTAACCCTTACCTAACCCCAACTCCAACCATAACCCTTACCTAACCCCAACTCCAACCATAACCCTTACCTAACCCCAACCCCATCCTTAACCCTTACCTAACCCCAACCATAACCCTTAACATTTTACATTTAAACTTGAATAGAGAGAAATAGTAATGGCGTCTTTTGTAGCCACTAACTCTGCCGTGGTTCGTTGGACAAAGCCTATGGGGAAATGAATGCCGTTTTGTTGGGTTTTTGGATAAACGCCGAAAATAAAGTCTGTGGTAAACACCGGCTTAGAACACAACGTACAAGATCTCCTATGAGATCATCTTCATCAGCTAATGTCACTTTTTGTGAATTTTGAAGCATTTATGTAATCAAAAAGCACATAAAGGCTTCATCTATAAAGGTCATGTTAACTGACTGATATTATCTCATAGAACAAAACATATAAAATCTCCTAAGCCTGTGTTAACCCTGACCTTATTTTTGGCTTCTATCCCAAAACCCTATTCTTTCCCCATTTAATTTTCCACATAGGCTGTGGCTGAACGAACCTAAGGTAGCTCATTTCCGTTTTTTAGGACTACAACCTGGCAAGCTCTATGGGGTGACGTCGGAGTTGGACGTCCCAAGGATACCGGATAGCAAAGACCCTTGTTCCAATGCCCTGATAATGTGTTTACTGTAATATATTTTTGTCATGATGCTACTTTCTAGCTTTAATATTCAGTGGTCTTGCAGATGAGAACAGGTGGGAAGGTTATAGGAATAAGGTGGGGTGCACTTGGATGATAACCAACAGGTTTATTTGTACTGTACCTACACTATGTAATTGATGTTAGGACAGGTAGGACTATTCACTTACACTGGCTCATGTGGCAAATTGGTGTATGGGACGAAGTAGGGTGAAGTTGCCCCTAGACGCTGATCGTGGGTCAGTTTAGCATTTTCCCCACTAATGGTTAAGGTTAGGATTGGTTGAGGGTAAGCTGATCCTAGATCTGTACCTAAGGGACACACCACCCCAGAGCGTATGGGACATACACTGTGAGTGGAGCACACTTGGGTGGCTCTATGTTCATAACCTGTACTGAAACGTGACCCTCTTTCTCTCTGCACCATGCTTTTTGTTACATGGAAGCTGTAGGCTGAATCTACCCACATGGAGTAAAATGCTGTTGCTGAAGTTTAGGGTCACAGTGGCCTGTCGAGGGCACTTTGATTTAACCCACCCGCCCCCATCTGCATAGCTGGTTAGGCCTACGCAAAATGAATGCACATCATGAATTGTTGTTTTCTAGTTACTAGCCCAGTTTCTCTGATATCAGGTCAACTCTTGTACAGGTGTAGTTAGTTTACACCTCACCAGACAGACACACAGCCTTGTCTCTGTTCTCCGCATTGAAGTCGCCTTCTGTCAGCCTTTGAAGAAACCACCTTCAGTTGTATAGAAATAATAAAATATTTCAGTCATCCACTGTCCATTCCTGGTACTGTCTGGTGTGATGAGTAGAGCTGAGTGGGAGTGTTGTGTGATGTATTGTGTAAGAGTGTGAATGAGGCCCGCCAGTAAAGGTCATCCACTGTGTTTTAGTGAATCACTACTTTCATTACTCCCTCTTGAAGCAATGCTACCACCGGCTGGACGCAGTGTGTGCATTTCAAACTGTTCTTGATGGACTCAATCCAAAATACTTTTATATTATTAATAAATCAGGGTATGACAAAATAGTCTTGTTATGAAAGTCATATTTGGATCTCTGAGCAGTAAAAATACCTGTTTTGCCAAGTAGATGGAAGGATACATTTTTACATTTTAGTCATTTAGCAGACGCTCTTATCCAGAGCGACTTACAGTAGTGAATGCATACATTTCATACATTTTTTTTTCTTCTCCGTACTGGTCCCCCGTGGGAATCGAACCCACAGCCCTGGCGTTGCAAACACCATGCTCTACCAACTGAGCCACACGGGATAGAAAGATAGAAATGTGATTAGTTAAATATGTTGGGTAAGATTGGAAAACGGCCACATTGGGATTCAAACTTGCAACCTTGTGTCATAGCCTACATTTAACGCCCTCCCTCCATTCACCTCCCTTTTCCAAAGACAGTACAGTATGCCTTTATTTAGCCTGCAAAATCATTTAAAAAATTGAGGCGCACGCTTCGTAAACTGGTGTGGACTAACAGTGAAGTGCTTACTTATGGGCCCTAACCAACAATACAGACGGAAAGAAACGTTAAATGCGTAATAAGATACACATTGAGTAACGATAAGTTGGCTATATACAAAGGGTACAAGTACAGAGTCTGTGCAAAGGTATGAGGTAATTGACGTAGATATGTGTACATATAACTAGGAGTAAAGTGACACATGGTAAACAGTAGCAGCAGTGTATGTAACAAAGTTAGCCCCAAAAGGGTCAATGCAGACAGTCTGCATAGCTATTTGTTAACTATTTAACTAACTACAGTACCAGTCAAAAGTTTGGACAGCTACTCATTCAAGACTTTTTCTTAATTTTTTACTATTTTCTACATTGTAGAATAAAAAATATGGAATCATGCAGAAACCCAGAAAAGTGTTAAACAAATCAAAATATATTTGAGATTCTTCAAAGTAGCCCCCCTTTTCCTTGATGATGGCTTTGCGCACGCTTGGCATTCTCTCAACCAGCTTCATGAGGTAGTAACCTAGAATGCATGTCAATTAACAGGTGTGCCTTGTTAAAAGTTCATTTGTAGAATGTATTTCCTTCTTAATGCTAGCTAGAACAAAAGTGTTAATAAGATTAAAATTCTTTAAAAAGATTTAAAAGCAATACAAATAAGTTGTCCAGTAGGCATCTACAGAGGGAGCTAAGAGCTGTGTTAGTCATTTCCCAGCAACTTCAGTAAAAAGGCAGAAGATAGCCCTATTTGAAAAAAACCAAGTCCATATTATGGCAAGAACAGCTCAAATAATCAAAGTGAAATGACAGTCCATCATTACTTTAAGACATGTAGGTCAGTCAATATGGAAAATTTTAAGAACTTTGAAAGTTACTTCAAGTGCAGTTGTAAAAACCAAGTGCTATGATGAAACTGGCTCTCATGAGGACCGCCACAGGAAAAGAAGACCCAGAGTTACCTCTGCTGCACAGGATAAGTTAATTAGTTACCAGCCTCAGAAATTTCAGCCCAAATAAATGCTTCAGAGTTCAAGTAAAAGCTACATCTCAACATCAGCTGTTCAGAGGAGACTGTGTGAATCAGGCATTCATGGTTGAATTGCTGCAAAGCAACCACTAGTAAAGGACACCAATAAGAAGACTTGCTCGGGCCAAGAAACAGCAATGGACATTAGACCGGTAGAAATCTGTCCTTTGGTCTGATGAGTCCAATTTTGAGATTTTTCGCTCCAACCACTGTCTTTGTGAGACGCAGAGTACAGTCGTGGCCAAAAGTTTTGAGAATGACACAAATATAAATTTTCACAAAGTCTGCTGCCTCAGTTTGTATGATGGCAATTTGCATATACTCCAGAATGTTATGAAGAGTGATCAGATGAATTGCAATTAATTGCAATGTCCCTCTTTGCCATGCAAATGAACTGAATCCCCCCAAAACATTTCCACTGCATTTCAGCCCTGCCACAAAAGGACCAGCTGACATCATGTCAGTGATTCTCTCATTAACACAGGTGTGAGTGTTGATGAGGACAAGGCTGGAGATCACTGTCATGCTGACTGAATTCGAATAACAGACTGGAAGCTTCAAAAGGAGGGTGGTGCTTAGAATCATTGTTCTTCTTCTGTCATCCATGGATGACGGCACAAGGAAACATGTGCTGTCATCATTGCTTTGCACAAAAAGGGCTTCACAGGCAAGGATATTGCTGCCAGTAAGATTGCACCTAAATCAACCATTTATCGGATCATCAAGAACTTCAAGGAGAGCGGTTCAATTGTTGTGAAGAAGGCTTCAGGGCGCCCAAGAAAGTCCAGCAAGCGCCAGGACCGTCTCCTTAAATTGATTCAGCTGCGGGATCGGGGCACCACCAGTACAGAGCTTGCTCAGGAATGGCAGCAGGCAGGTGTGAGTGCATCTGCACACACAGTGAGGTGAAGACTTTTAGAGGATGGCCTGGTGTCAAGGGCAGCAAAGAAGCCACTTCTCTCCAGGAAAACATCAGGGACAGACTGATATTTTGCAAAAGGTACAGGGATTGGACTGCTGAGGACAGGGGTAAAGTCATTTTCTCTGATGAATCCCCTTTCCGATTGTTTGGGGCATCTGAAAAAAAGCTTGTCCGGAGAAGACAAGGTGAGCGCTACCATCAGTCCTGTGTCATGCCAACAGTAAAGCATCCTGAGACCATTCATGCGTGGGTTGGTTGCTTCTCAGCCAAGGGAGTGGGCTCACTTACAATTTTGCCTAAGATCACAGCCATGAATAAAGAATGGTACCAACACATCCTCCGAGAGCCACTTCTCCCAACCATCCAGGAACAGTTTGGTGACGAACAATGTCTTTTCCAGCATGATGGAGCACCTTGCCATAAGGCAAAAGTGATAACTAAGTGGCCCGGGGAACAAAACATCGATATTTTGGGTCCATGGCCAGGAAACTCCCCAGACCTTAATCCCATTGAGAACTTGTGGTCTAACCTCAAGAGGTGGGTGGACAAACAAAAACCCACAAATTCTGACAAACTCCAAGCATTAATTATGCAAGAATGGGCTGCCATCAGTCAGGATGTGGCCCAGAAGTTAATTGACAGCATGCCAGGGCGGATTGCAGAGGTCTTGAAAAAGAAGGGTCAACACTGCAAATATTTACTCTTTGCATCAACTTCATGGCTTTTATTGACAATTACTTTGACACTTATGAAATGCTTGTTATTATACTTCAGTATTCCATAGTAACATCTGACACAAATATCCAGACACTGATGCAGCAGACTTTGTGAAAATTAATATTTGTGTCATTCTCAAAACTTTTGGCCACGACTAGGTGAACGGATGATCTCTGCATGTGTGGTTTCCACTGTGAAGCATAGAGGAGGTGGTGTGGGGTGCTTTGCTGGTGACAGATTTATTTTGAATTCAAGGCACACTTGATCAGCATGGCTACCACAGCATTCTGCAGCGATACGCCATCCCATCTGGTTTACGCTTAGTGGGACTATCATTTGTTTTTCAACAGGACAATGACCCAACACACCTCCAGGCTGTGTAAGGGCTATTTGACCAAGTAGAGTGATGGAGTGCTGCGTCAGATGACCTGGCCTCCACAATCACCTGACATCAACCCAATTGAGATTATTTGGGATGAGTTGGACCAGAAAGCTAAGGATAAGCCTCCAACAAGTCCTTAGCATATGTGCGAACTCCTTCAAGAATGTTGGAAAAGCATTCCAGGTGAAGCTGGTTGAGGGAATGCCAAGAGTGTGCAAAGCTGTCAAGACAAAAGGTGGCTACTTTGAAGAATCTCAAAAATAAAATAGATTTTGATTTAACACTTTTTTGGTTACTACATGATTACACGTTATTTCATAGTTTGTGTTTACTATTATTCAATGTAGAAAATAGTAAAAATAAAGAAAAACCCTTGAATGAGTGGGTGTGTCCAAACTTTTGACTGGTTCTGTATTTAGCAGTCTTATGGCTTCAGGGTAGAAGCTGGTCCTGTTGGTTCCAGACTTGCTGCATCGGTACTGCTTGCGTGCAGTAGCGGACAGAACAGTCTATGACTTGGGTGGCTGGAGTCTGACCATTTTTAGGGCCTTCCTTTGACACCGCCTGGTATAGAGTTCCTGGTTGGTAGGGAGTGCGATTTCTTATAAGTGTCCAGGTTGGTGTCCCGCTCCTTGAAAGCGGCAGCCCTAGCCTATAGCTCAGTGCTGATGTTGCCTGTAATCCATGGCTTCTGGTAGGGATATGTACGTACCGTACTGTACATCGACGACATCGTCGATGCACTTATTAATGAAGCCGGTGACTGATGTGTTAAGCTCTTCAATGCCATCGCATGAGTCCCAGAACATATTCAAGTCTGTGCTAGCAAAACGGTCCAGTATGTAGCATCCGAGTCATCAGACCACTTCCATATTGAGTGTGTCACTGGTACTTCCTGTTTGATTGTAAGCAGGAATCAGGAGGATAGAGTTATGGTCAGATTTGCCAAAAATGGAGGGCGAGCTTTATATGAGTGTGTAGAGTAAAGGTTATCATGAGGGTTTTTTTTTCACCTCTAGTTGCACACATGACATCCTGTAAACTGCTCCCACAGACCTTTCACCCAATCAATCAATTCATCCCCAACTTCCTCTGTGGCAACTAGTGACGACACAGCCAAAGTCAAATCCAGCCTATTTCTACAGTTTCTTAAAATCAGATTTTTATCCACACTGGTAAACGTATGCCTAACCCTCTTAAATTAAGTTTGTATTTTTACGATGGCCAATTGATTTTGTGAGTATGATATCTAGTGGAAATTCATCAGTTATTTTACTCAATGTGGGCAATCAGAACGTGGAAAGATGAGACGTTCGCACCAGATATAAACAGAGCTCTTGAAAGCCCGTTACCTCAGGTCAACCCCCATAAGTCTACTACGAGGTCAAGACACAAGTCCCCCCCCAAAAAACTGTCTCACTTGTCTGTGTAGGGGCCCACACATTTCAGCCCTCCATGTCACCCCAACTCTCCTACTCAGCTGGCAGGTCCAGGGCCCCATGGTCCCTGTGCTGTTTCCCTTCCTAACCTTCCCCAGATAGTAGGGAGACTCTGGGCTAGCATGGGAAGACTACGTTGGGTTTAGATTCCCAGGCTGTGTCCCAAATGCCAACTTGATCCCCCTATAGGCCCTGGTCAAATGTAGAACACTATATAGGTAATTAGGCCACAGCTACCCGTGGACCCAGCACTGACCCAGGACTCAGTGAGATCTAGGTGGGTGCTCTGCTCCTCATCCAGTAAAGGTTGCCTGTATCTATTAACCAGAGGACTGACTTTGTAACACTATCCTCCTTGTGACTCACTCACAGCAGGGAAAACCCCCTCAGCAGTACTCAATCTAATAGATTACATGTACTGCTGTTGAATGTACCCACTGTTAGGGAGACTGCATTGCTTGAGGGCCGGGTCTTCTCCACTTGACATGACCAAATCTACAGGTTCTCGTAAGTGTCCGCCTCTAAGGCACATTCTTTTGCAACGGGGGGAGAAAAAAAAATGGTGTTCATACTGAAACCAGTTCATATAGTACCTTCCAGTTTCAAAATGTTTATTCCCTTCTGAACACAACCCTGGGGGTGTGTTCACTCCTAGTCCTTCCTGACAGATACTGAACACCGAGCTGCAGCCTTTCAGGCCATTATTTACAGTAAGGGCTTTATTCAACCTGGATCGCTGAAGTGTTAATATAAATGAAGGTCATTTCCGATTGAGACGATATATGCAATCTCAGCTAAAGCAGGAAGATTGCCTTTAAAATGTCATAATCACACCAACAGATTTAATAGAGCCCTAACTCACCCAGTTCTGAATCTATTAAACCAAATTGAATCTCAGAATACCCCTCTAGCTACAGAGTTAGATTCCATTCCTGGTCTCATTGATGTATCTACTTACATGGTTGTTTAATTATTCAATTGTACAAAAAAAAGGAGATGAATTATTCATTCTGGGTGCTTTCCTTGCCTGAGTTTTCTGTAAGTTAAGCAACTCAGCAAGCAGATTTAGAGAAAAGTAAGCCTCTTATCATCAACTTTCTCCATGGTCTCCACTTTCCATCTCAGTTTCAAACACAAGTTAACAAAACAAATGTGTCAGTGAAGTCTCTTAAACTAGAGGGAACTACACACTGGATGTAGTAAAAACAACATGGGCTTATTGAATAAATTTTATAAACAGTCATATGTCACCGTAACCCTTGTACAAAAAGTTTGATCAATGAGCCTGAAATAACCACAACCAAACAAGCATAATCATTGTGAAACTGCCTCATGATAACAGAGATGACACTGAAATAACTCAATCCGGGGTGCCATTCAATGATGAAAATATGACCAACAGAAAACGTATTTAACAAAGTGTTTACAAGCAGCCCATGAGTCATTTGATGTGACCACCATCGGTTGTTAAAAAAACAAAAACTAGAAAATCAACAACCTCCGACCCATAGAACACAACCTCAAACAAACATGTACTTTAGGGACATATAAAATTATTTTTATTATCCATTTTTCTTACTTTCTACATAGTTGCATTTCTAGACACCGTCATCATGAAAGAACGCAGCTACAGTTTTTATCCAGACAGACGCAAGTAATGTTTGTTCTCTTCTCTCTCCCCCGGATCTCAATATAGAATTATTGTATGAAATGAAAAAAAAAAATGAAAAAAAAAAATGAAAAGAAAAAAGGGGGGAACCTAATATCTTTTCCTTTTTCTCTGTTATACTCAACATAAATGGTTGTTGGTTGGGTAGGCCAGGCCAGACAGAGGGTCCATCCCAGGCCCCAGGCACCGTTCAGGGCTGGGCCCCGGCAGCGGCTGGGACCTGAGTGGCCAGAGCACTGGGGGAGGAGATCACAGGAGAGCCCGCCACATTAGCCAGGGGCTGCGACGAGGACATGGAGGTGATGCCTGGAGAAGAGAAATTAAAAGATGAAGAAAACCGCATCAGAGGAAGTGGTTGGGGACTTCCTCCATTAGCAAATTATCACACAAGAACTGATTCTGTTTTTACTCAATAACCATCCTCCTTTGCAGACATATCAGACCCTGTGTGTTACCTGTCATCATACTGGAGGAGCTGACTGGGGTTGAACCAGTCGACAGCCCTGATGTAGAGCCCATTCTCGCCTGGTCTTTCACAATGGGGTCTGACAGAGAGACAAACTCCATGACAATCACCCAAGCAAACATAGCACGTCATTGAATACACAAATGGTGTGCAGAGATGCATGACAGTCCAATATATTCCAGTGTAGACTGTGGAAAAACTGACACGGAAACTATGGATAACAGGGAGGTAACGTTAAAGCTCAGAAGTAGGGCTGGTCCATGGTGAATGGGTGTGAGAGATGGATAATGAGGTGCAGCTTACAGAAGTAGGGCTGGTCCACGGTGAGTGGGTGTGAGAGATGGATAATGAGGTGCAGCTTACAGAAGTAGGACTGGTCCACGGTGAGTGGGTGTGAGAGAGATGGATAATGAGGTGCAGCTCACAGAACTAGGGCTGGTCCATGGTGAGTGGGTGTGAGAGAGATGGATAATGAGGTGCAGCTCACAGAACTAGGGCTGGTCTATGGTGAGTGGGTGTGAGAGATGGATAATGAGGTGCAACTCACAGAAGTAGGGCTGGTCCATGGCCTCCCGGGCTGTGAGGCGGGCGTGGTGGTCGTAGCGCAGCAGCTTGTCCAGGAAGTCCAGAGCCTCGGTGCTCACCAGGTGCTGGTTCTCACTGTGCACAAACCTCTCCCACCGTTTACGGGAATGTCTGGGTAACAAAGAGAGACTAAACAATCAGCAACAATACAACAATGGACACAGCCTCTCCTCAAACCTCTCCCACCACTTGACAGAGCATAAATGGTCACACGGTAAGTGTTAACGTGTTGCAGTTGGGCATGTGCTGAATCGCTGATCTACAAATCACCTTGCATCCCACATAACTACTCAAGTGATTCTATGCCTCGTCTTGCTCAAACTGACACCTTCAAACACGCTGACAGATAGACGCAACACTAACATGGAGATTTGAGATCAACCTACCTGCCCAGAATGTCGTTGAACCGTGGGTCTAGCTCGATGTTGTATTTATCAATGTAGTCATAAAGGTCTTCTGTGCCCAGGACTTTTGCGATTCGTACAAGCTGCAAAACAAACGAGACTGACATGCATTAAACACTGGGGGGCAGATCCTGCTGTCTGAACATCACTATATACACTGCTCAAAAAAATAAAGGGAACACTAAAATAACACATCCTAGATCTGAATGAATAAAATAATCTTATTAAATACTTTTTTCTTTACATAGTTGAATGTGCTGACAACAAAATCACAAAAATAATCAATGGAAATCCAATTTATCAACCCATGGAGGTCTGGATTTGGAGTCACACTCAAAATTAAAGTGGAAAACCACACTACAGGCTGATCCAACTTTGATGTAATGTCCTTAAAACAAGTCAAAATGAGGCTCAGTAGTGTGCGTGGCCTCCACGTGCCTGTATGACCTCCCTACAATGCCTGGGCATGCTCCTGATGAGGTGGCGGACGGTCTCCTGAGGGATCTCCTCCCAGACCTGGACTAAAGCATCCGCCAACTCCTGGACAGTCTGTGGTGCAACGTGGCGTTGGTGGATGGAGCGAGACATGATGTCCCAGATGTGCTCAATTGGATTCAGGTCTGGGGAACGGGCGGGCCAGTCCATAGCATCAATGCCTTCCTCTTGCAGGAACTGCTGACACACTCCAGCCACATGAGGTCTAGCATTGTCTTGCATTAGGAGGAACCCAGGGCCAACCGCACCAGCATATGGTCTCACAAGGGGTCAGAGGATCTCATCTCGGTACCTAATGGCAGTCAGGCTACCTCTGGCGAGCACATGGAGGGCTGTGCGGCCCCCCAAAGAAATGCCACCCCACACCATGACTGACCCACCGCCAAACCGGTCATGCTGGAGGATGTTGCAGGCAGCAGAACGTTCTCCACAGTGTCTCCAGACTCTGTCACGTCTGTTACATGTGCTCAGTGTGAACCTGCTTTCATCTGTGAAGAGCACAGGGCGCCAGTGGCGAATTTGCCAATCTTGGTGTTCTCTGGCAAATACCAAACATCCTGCACGGTGTTGGGCTGTAAGCACAACCCCCCCCCCGTGGACGTCGGGCTCTCATACCACCCTCATGGAGTCTGTTTCTGACCGTTTGAGCAGACACATGCACATTTGTGGCCTGCTGGAGGTAATTTTGCAGGGCTCTGGCAGTGCTTCTCCTGCTCCTCCTTGCACAAAGGCGGAGGTAGCGGTCCTGCTGCTGGGTTGTTGCCCTCCTACGGCCTCCTCCACGTCTCCTGATGTACTGTCTCCTGGTAGCACCTACATGCTCTGGACACCACGCTGACAGACACAGCTAACCTTCTTGCCACAGCTCGCATTGATGTGCCATCCTGGATGAGCTGCACTACCTGAGCCACTTGTGTGGGTTGTAGACTCCGTCTCATGCTACCACTAGAGTGAAAGCACCGCCAGCATTCAAAAGTGACCAAAACATCAGCCAGGAAGCATAGGAACTGAGAAGTGGTCTGTGGTCCCCACCTGCAGAACCACTCCTTTATTGGGGGTGTCTTGCCAATTGCCTATAATTTCCACCTGTTGTCTATTCCATTTGCACAACAGCATGTGAAATTTATTGTCAATCAGTGTTGCTTCCAAAGTGGACAGTTTGATTTCACAGAAGTATGATTGACTTGGAGTTACATTGTGTTGTTTAAGTGTTCCCTTTATATATATATAAGGGGTTAGGATAAAGCAGTACACACATTAACATTGGACATTTGTGTGCATAGGACAATAAAGAAATATTCTATCTTCTCTTTGGGGGTTAAGGCCAGGTTACTATTAAAACACTGACATTTTAGTTAAAGAACTATACAGATACAATGTAATTGATTGATATATACTTTGGTTGATTTGAAATGGTGGCTGAGCTCTCACCTGGTCGTAGTTGTCGTGTCCGTGGAAGAAAGGCTCCTTCCTGAAAATCATACTTGCCAGCATGCAGCCCAAGCTCCACATGTCTAAACTGTAGTCGTACATCTATACAGGAGCACAGTCAACAGGGAACGGCATCAGGGCACAGTCAACGGCACCGGGGCAAATGTTCTAAAAACCCAGAGAACTGCCTGACCTGGTAGTCGACCAGCAGCTCTGGACCCTTGAAGTATCGGGACGCCACTCGTACATTGTACTCCTGAGCAGGGTGGTAGAACTCTGCCAAACCCCAGTCTATAAGGCGAAGCTAGAAACAACCAATCAACAGCTACATCACTAGAACCAAACAGCCAGGACTTTATAGTCAGAGATAGATCAAACAAACACTCAGGAGATTGTCTGAAACTTAGCAGATATGCATGTGGGTGGAATACATGAAAGTTATTTGTGTATACAGATTCAGATTATCAATTAATTAGATTTCTACACTTTCAAGTCACAATGGAGGACAAAACCTTAAATAAAAATTATATAGGAGGCAACATGAAATATCCTACCAACTGAATGAAAAGGTAAAAAAAAGAAAAAGATGGTGTATTGTCACACACACCAGATAGGTGCAGTGACGGGTTGTTTTACAGGGTCAGGCATAGTAGTACGGCACCTCTGGAGCAAATTAGGGTTAAGTGCCTTGATCAACGATGGGCTAAATGCCTTGTATGTTACAATTGGACCAATCACAGATGAGACCGGGTGCTTCGTGAACCAACTAAACAAGTCGCACACTGTGGGGCAATACTCCCCCCATACGTTGGTCTTTGGTGGAGTAAGTTAGCCAATCAGGGAAAGTAGGGAGGAAAAAGGGAGAAATAGGTCAGTACCTTTCTGTGTTCGTGGTCAATCATGACGTTGTGTGGCTTGACGTCTCTGTGCATGATGCCCATACTGTGACAGTAGTCCAGGGCCTGTGGGTGGGAACAGAGAGGAGAGATGAGAGCAGAAACAGATGGGAACTGGCTCAGGTAAACTTGGAAACAGAGGCAGAAAGTTGTGCAACGGAAAACAAAAATGCTACAGTGTTCAGGCGAATAACAGGTCCCTCTCACGTATTCCAGCCAATTAAGCGGGGCTATGTCAGTCATCTTTATGGCTGCATTCAGTCCTACTGACGTAAACATAATGGAAAATACTTGGCCAACACCTATTGAGTATCATCAGTGGTGATGGTGTAATGATTCATTTGCTTTCCCACTGTCAGCATATAGCCCTACACAGCACTTAAACTGACTTAATAAATCCATTTTAAATACAATAATCCTACTGGAAAGCACAGATGACACTATAGGCCAGTAATCTTCATCAACCCTTCTCCCAGAGAGCTGCAGGTTTTTGTCCCATAATCTGAGATCACTACTATTCTATAGGCTAACAACCATGGATTGGGATTCCTATCCTTAATTCCAGACCTCTGACAGCTACATCAGTGAGGCCAGGGAGAGAGCATCAGATATGTGAGAAGGCCAAGTCTGTGGGATAAGGACAGGAGCAGATGCTTTTCCGTGCTTGTGGGCTAGGGAGAGCTTTCCATGATCCAGCTTAGCACACCTTAGCTTGGCAGCAGGTATCAACAAGACTGCTACCACTGAGAGAGTTGTCATAGAGCAGCAAACCATGGTGAACCCTGTGACAGACCATAATACTGTAACTGCTATGCCTGAAGTCTCAGGCATAGTAGTTTTCCTGTAGTACCAGCGTGAGGAGCAGCTGTGATATAAATACTCCTAGCTGAGCAGGGGTTGGGCTGGGAGTACAGAGAGGCACAATGTGTCAGGCCTGTCCACTCATAAATCCTCATGCTTTTAACACGTCTCTTCCTCGCCTGCCCAGCTCAGAGATCCTGCTCGCCACAGTGAAGAGATGCCCTCAGCAGCGGCTCAGTTAATTTCGTCAAGAACTACAACGAAAAATACTTGCCAACTACCTATTTTTCCTGACAATGACTATAAGACACCCTGGGGAAAAAACTATTACTAAATTAATATTTAAAATTACTTTTCATTTTTGTTCACGAAAACGTTGAGTCTCCTTTACAACTGTTTTGTCCAATCATAAGCATGCATGGCTTCTCAGAATATTTAATGCAATCCTCTCAATGGCTGATAACTTCTTTCAGATGCACGGGCTACTTGAGCACACACCAGATAGGTGCACTCTTCCACACACACAGTTCCAGGGAGGTCATTCAATCACTCGCCTCTTTCGAACTGCCGCAAAGCCAGGACACTTTGATTGCAACTTCCCTCAATTAAAAACAATGTCTTCGATAATCTTTGCTTTCGTATAGGCAATTTTTGCTCTGATCACATAAGATCTATTTTGCCACATGCGCCGTTATTCATCTGTTTTGCCACTCTCGAGGTCTGCAAATGAGAGTTGTAGTTCCTTTTATCCGACTGGAAAAACAAAATGCTATTTGCTGAATTTTAAGAGTACAGTAATACTTGTAGCATTGTTGGAAAGCTCAGATTCTACACTTTTCAGTGAAATAACTGTTATTTACCCCCCTCCAATTGTTTAGCCTGTAGCCAAGGCTTTATAGCCTGTATGGTTATTATGGCTGGCATTGGTTACAATCTGCCACAATATCAATGTTGCCAGTTAAGGTATAAGAGGGGACAGTAGGCCTAGTTGGACAAGGCTATCGGATTGTGCCAATGATGAACGTTAAGGGCAAATATTAATTATTTAAATGGGAAGAAAATGCACTGTGACTAAAACTAGACAAATTGTCCAGCGTTTTAGTCGATTGATAACTAAAAACTAACGAAGGATAAAATTGCTAAAACGTGACCAAGACTAAAACAATCTAACAGCTGCCAAAATTAACACTGTAGCACCTAGGCTAAATCCCCTCCCTAGTGGGAGAGAGGCTGACTAGATGCTCCCACCCTAGTCCTCCCTAAAGCTCTATAACATGTCCTAAATACAGTACAGGAACCGTGCATCAGAATGCAGGCTAATCTCAGAGGTGAATGCAAGTTACTGGCCTACACCCTACCGCTGTCAGGCCATAATGTCATTGATGCAGCCTGACTCCACTCTAACATAACAGTCCAGTACCAGGTGGATAATATGCTTGTGACATTTAATGTAAGTGGCAGGTGTCGTTTACATCCCTGTTAGTGAGCATTTCTCCTTTGCCAAGATAATCCATCCACCTGACAGGAAGCTGATTAAACAGCATGATCATTACACAGGTGCACCTTGTGCTGGGGACAATATAAGGCCACTAAAATGTGCAGTTGTGTCACACAACACAGTGCCACAGTTTTGCCACGCAAAACACCAGTCTTAACATCAGTGAAGAGGCGACTCTGGAATGCTGGCCTTCTAGGTAGAGTTCCTCTGTCCAGTGTGTGTTCTTTTGCCCATCTTAATCTTCTCTTTTTATTGGCCAGTCTGAGATACGTTTTTTTCATTGCAACTCTGCCTAGAAGGCCAGCATTCCGGAGTCGCCTCTTCACTGTTGACATTGAAACTGGTGTTTTGCACGTACTATTTAATGAAGCTGCCAGTTGAGACATGTGAGGTGTCTGTTTCTCAAACTAGACATTCTAATGTGCTTCTCCTCTTGCTTAGACTTGAGGAGGGTGCAATTGAGATGTTCCAAATTCACGGAAAAAGATAACTTCAATTTGTAAGTCGCTCTGGATAAGAGCGTCTGCTAAATGACTTAAATGTAAATGTAGTTGTGCACTGGGGCCTCCCACTCTTTCTATTCTGGTTAGAGACAGTTTGCCCTGTTCTGTGAGTAGTACACTGCATTGTACGAGATCTTCAGTTTCTTGGCAATTTCTCACATGGAATAGCCTTCATTTCTCAGAACAAGAACAGACTGACGAGTTTCAGAAGAAAGGTCTTTGTTTCTGACCATTTTGAGCCTGTAATCGATCCCACAAATGCTGATGCTCCAGATACTAGTCTAAAAGCCAGTTTTATTGCTTCCTTAATCAGAAGAGTTTTCAGCTGTACTAACATAATTGCAAAAGGGTTTTCTAAAGTGCGTCTATATATACACTACCGTTCAAAGTTTGGTCGCTTAGGAATGTTTTTGAAAGAGAAGCACATTTTTTGGTCCATTTTAAAATAACATCAAATTGATCAGAAATACAGATCCATTAGCCTTTTAAAATGATAAACTTGGATTAACTAACACAACGTGCCATTGGAACACAGGAGTGATGGTTGCTGATAATGTGCCTCTGTACGCCTATGTAGATATTCCATTAAAAGTCACCCATTTCCAGCTACAATAGTCATTTACAACATTAACAATGTCTACACTGTATTTCTGATCAATTTGATGTTATTTTAAAATGGACCAAAAAATGTGCTTCTCTTTCAAAAACATTCCTAAGCGACCAAACTTTGAACGGTAGTGTTTATATAGACGCACTTTTAAATGGACAGCCATTCGCCGTCTACCCCCCCATAATTAGGTCTTACCTTTAAGATCTCGTACATGTAGAACCGTATGTCGTAGTCTGATAGCGTTTGATATAATTGCTACAAGAAAAGAAAAACGGTTCACTAGAATGACACATGTGCGGTTAAAGCGAAGGCTTCCATTCTGAATGGAAACAAATGATGCTACTTACCTTGAAGTCTGTGTTGTTAACGTGTTCAAAAACCAGGGCTGGAGTCCGGGACTGCAATCATAAGACAAAATGCATTTTTGAAATGTTCATAAACACAGACCAAATATGTTTAGTAAAATCATTACATAGCGGATGCATACCAGAGTCGGCTGGATTTTCAGCGAGAGTGGTGCACAAAATGTCATATGATATGTACGGAGCAGCATGATGGCATGTATTATTAGTAGGTGGAGAAACTGACCACTGGATCCTTGACGATGTCTAGAAGTGTGATGATGTTGGGGCCGCCTCGCAGGTTTTCTAGAATCTTGATTTCTCGCTTGATTTTCTTCTTCTTTACTGGCTGTTAGAGAAGAGAAGAACATGCAGGAGATTGGAAGGAAAATAAAGTTTGACAGTGCTTCTGTGAAATACCATGCTGTGAGCAGTATCTAGAAAGCCAATCTAAAAAGCCTTACCCAGAATATGTACTTTGTTTATTTAATTGGGCAAGTCAGTTAAGAACAAATTCTTATTTACAACGACGGCTACCCCGGCCAAAACCTAACGATGCTGGGCCAATTATGTGCCGCCCTATGGGACTCCCAATCACGGCCGGCTGTGATACAGCCTGGAATCGAACCAGGGTCTGTAGTGACACCTCTAGCACTGAGATGCAGTGCAATAGGCTGCTGCGCCACTCAGGAGCCCATTGTACAGTCTATAGGCCAAATTATAAACAAAAGGCTAGCTGCCAGGCCCTTACTGAAGCCCATCCACAGCGTGAGTAACTTTGGGTCTGAGGTGCAGAGCCCGTAGTCTAGTGGTAATATGTCTCGCTCAACTGGAGACCGGGGTTCAATCCCAGTCTCCACCGTTCCTATTGTTATTTCCGCTTGCCTGTCTCCTACTGTTTCCAACTGTCTAAATAACATGAAAATAAACTCAGCAAAAGAAACGTCCTCGCACTGTCAACTGCGTTTATTTTCAGCAAACTTAACATGTGTAAATATTTGTTTGAACATAAGATTCAACAACTGAGACAAACTGAACAAGTTCCACAGACATGTGACTAACAGAAATGGAGTAATGTGTCCCTGAACAAAGGGGGGGGGTCAAAATCAAAAGTAAGTCAGTATCTGGTGTGGCCACCAGCTGCATTAAGTCCTGCAGTGCATCTCCTCCTCATGGACTGCACCAGATTTGACAGTTCTTGCTGTGAGATGTTACCCCACTCTTCCACCAAGGCACCTGCAAGTTCCCAGACATTTCTGGGGGGGGGGGGCGGCCTAGCCATTACCCTCCAATCCAACAGGTCCCAGACGTGAGATCCGGGCTCGTCGCTGGCCATGGTAGAACACTGACATTGCTGTCTTTCAGGAAATTACGCACAGAACGAGCAGTATGGCTGGTGGCATTGTCATGCTGGAGGGTCATGTCAGGATGAGCCTGCAGGAAGGGTACCACATGAGGGAGGATGTCTTCCCTGTAACGCACAGCGTTGAGATTGCCTGCAATGATAACAAGCTCAGTTCGATGATGCTGTGACACACCGCCCCAGACCATGACAGACCCTCCACATCGATCCCGCTCCAGAGTACAGGCCTCAGTGTAACGCTCATTCCTTCAACGATAAATGCTAATCTGACCTTCACCCCCGGTGAGACAAAACTGCAACTCTTTAGTGAAGAGCACTTTTTGCCAGTCTTGTCTGGTCCAGCGACGGTGGGTTTGTGCCCATAGGCGACGTTGTTGAGGCCTATAAGCCCTCAGTCCAGCCTCTCTCAGCCTATTGCGGACATTCTGAGCACTGATGGAGGGATTGTGCGTTCCTGGTGTAACTCGGGCAGTTGTTGTTGCCATCCTGTACCTGTCCCACAGGTGTGATGTGCAGGTGTTGTTACACGTGGTCTGCCACTGCGAGGACGATTAGCTGTCCATCCTGTCTCCCTATAGCGCAGTACGGACATTGCCGTTTATTGCCCTGGCCACATCTGCAGTCCTCATGCCTCCTTGCAGCATGCCTAAGGCATGTTCAGGCAGATGAGCAGGGACCCTTGGCATCTTTCTTTTGCTGTTTTTCCAGAGTCAGTAGAAAGGCCTCTTCAGTGTCCTAAGTTTTCAGAACTGTGACCTTAATTGCCTACCGTCTGTAAGCTGTTAGTCTCTTAACGACCGTTCCACAGGTGCATGTTCAATAATTGTTTATGGTTCATTGAACAAGCATGTGTTTAAACCCTTTACATTGAAGATCTGTGGAGTTATTTGGATTTTTATAAATTATCTTTGAAAGACAGGGTCCTGAAAAAAGGGACGTTTCTATTTTTGCTGAGTTGATATACATTTGAAAGAAACACTGGGTCTCAGTAACTGTTCAATGGAGTGAAATGGAAGTCCAGAGCCAGTACCTTAAGTATTTTGACTACTACTTTTTCGTTGTTTGTTATGTTGATGGCTTCAAACACTTCGCTGTATTTGCCCCGGCCGAGCTTTCGCACCAGCTGGTAGTCATCTTGATTCCTGAGGGTCAGACAGAATAAAACAATGAGTAATATTCACAACAATGTTAAGACGGATAAGCCCACGATTCCACCAACAGAGTTAACACTGATACGGGATGATAAAGCTGGCACATTCCAAGTTCTCAATTAGAACTGCAACACACCAGGGCCATGTTGTAGGTGGAATATTGCAGATAGAAATGTGATGAATAGAGCTGATGCGAGTCCTTACTCTACATAAGGCATGTTTGTTCTACTTCATATATTTCTATGTGAACACTCCATTTCCACACTGTTGTGCCGTGCTCTGCTGAACATGGCCCAGATAAGGGAGCATGCCATAGCTAAATCTCATACTCCTCACGTCCTTTCTCCTATCCCCTTTCTCAAAACCCATTGGATGAGAAAGCCAGAGGTCCCTTCCCTCTGACCTCCTCCAATAGGTTTTGAGAAGGAAGAGGATGCAAGTAGTACGTCAGTATGTCTGACACTGAATTGGGTAAGGGTGTGGTGCTGCCGTGGACCAATCACATGGCTTGATGGCTAGCTCAGCTCACCCCCACTCCACAACGTGTGACTCGTAGTCCCAGTACTCCCGGGGTCTCTGTGTGTTCACATCAGGGTAAACCCGGGATCGACTGGTGACCGGGCCAGACATGTTCAGGTGGACGCAAAGGCTGTCTCCTCAGGACCTGCGGGTCAGGGCAGAGAAGACCATAGAAATGCATCAAACAGAGAGAGAAACACACACACGGATGGACCAGAGCTGTGAAGCCGCTGCGCTCCCATGATGCATTTCACTGGCTGCATCGACATGGCTAAAGGCATTTTTTTAACTTAATTTTACCTTTATTTAACTGAAGAAATTATTGTTTTCAATGACGGCCTAGGAACTTCCTTGTTCAGGGGCAGAACGACAGATTTGTACCTTGTCAGCTCGGGGATTCGATCTTGCAACCTTTCAGTTACTAGTCCAATGCTCTAACCACTAGGCTACCTGTCGCCCCATTTGAAAGAAACACTGGGTCTCAGTAACTGTTCAATGGAGTGAAATAGAAGTCCAGAGCCAGTACCTGAAGTATTTTGACTACTACTTTGTCGTTGTTTGTGATGTTGATGGCTTCAAACACGTCGCTGTATTTTGAATCCTATGGCCTACTTTGAGTCCAGACACCTATATCAGCTATAGGTTGAGCTATAGTGTGGAGCAATATGAAACGGGTGTTTTTGTCATCACGGCCCATCGTAGAATCTTAGCCTATCCATTCCAAACGGTCACCATGTGGGCGCTTATTCAGGATTTTTTATTTAGCAGGATAACTTCATTAATATTTGTGCAAATTGGTTTTCTGCTACTGAATCAATGAACAGGGAAAAGCATGGCCTCTAGCTACATGTAAATAGGCAAAATAAAAGACCACACTACAAGTTTGGTTAATTCAAGACGTTTTTCCTCCAACTTAAGCATTTCACCAACTTTTCTTTATATATATGAAAGGTATTGCCAGCGACAAAGCCTCTACTTCTTTTTCCGCCAACCAACCAATGCGGTAAAGTTTGCCTACGGCTTAGTATGAAATGTTGCCGTAATGCTGTGGTGGCATTAGCAGCACTACTTTCTTAAGCCCTTGATGGTTGCTAAGCAGCACCCGTTACTACTATCCTCCTGGCAGTTCTAAACTTTGTGAGCCATGTCACTTCACCCATCTCTTTGCATAGCCCACCACATGCACGATTTTCTTAACCACAACTGGACAAATGCATAACGAATTACTGTGGGAATAAATAACCAAATTACTAAAATATTGGAATAAAGTAGACCAATACAATGAAGGCATCAACTTGTTGCTTACTGAAACTCCCAGTCATCCAATTGTTATAGAACATTTAAAAACACTAGCCTACCCACGTGTGGTCAACTATTTCAGCACCGTTTCACGCTGCTATGAGAGAAGTGTAGGATCTTGATAAAAATCAATTAATGTCCGATTTCCCTTCTCACTGAATCTACATATTGGTTAGTTTACAACTAGGCTCTGGAAATGTTAGTTATATTGACCTGAGTGGGGTCACCAGAGTGGCGCAGTGGTCTAAGGCACTGCATTGCAGTGCTAGCTGTGCCACTAGAGAACCTAGTTCGAGTCCAGCCTCTGTCACAGCCGGCCACGACCGGGAGACCCATGGGGCGGCGCACAATTGGCCCAGTGTCGTCCAGGTTGCGCGAGGGTTTGGCCGGCAGGGATGTTCCTGTACCATCGCGCACTAGCTACTCCTGTGGCGGGCCGAGCGCAACGCACGCTGACTCACTCACCAGGAGTACGGTGTTTCCTCCTACTCATTGGTGCGGCTGGCTTCCGGGTTAAGCGTGCGTTCATTATTTATTTTTAGAGCCGCATGGGGCTACTGTGGTGAGTAATGAATCACACTTTTTCCAGTATTTGGGAGCACAGACTATTGGTCTTATATTAGGCATTTTGACTGTTGTATTAGTGAATTCCATTCCATATGTTGGCTTGTTATAGCCATTTGCGTTGCACAACCCCATCCCGCAGAGGCTATAGCAAGTAATAAATGAGACAAAACAAAATATTGATTGTCTTGGCTATAACCTGTCCTGATTGAAATAGCCAAGGGGTCCCAAATGGTCAAGACTATCTATAGTCTATTCCTATGGCCAGGTCTGTTTTCCCTATCAGTCACTGCACGTGCTTCAACAATTTTGTTGAAAATGTATTTAGAGGCGTGTGAGCTAAGGTTTCTTTTTAAACACAAATAGAGTACTACAACTATTCCACAAGACACCAGTACCCAACATTTGCCTAAATTGCAATGCCTACAAGTTGAAATATTTGTTTTTTTGTAAGATATGCTAAAGAACTTGAGAATTTAGATCATTTTGAATACACACATGGATTTCAATAAACATATGGATAAGACAGTTCTATTCTCTGATTTAGTTCCTATTGCAACTCAGACAAATGACAATGGATGACATAATGACTGAACTGAATGAAGGACTAATTAAAATGTTCAAATATGTTGCACGCATCATGCATGCCCTCCACTTTATTTGGCTAGTAGGC
The DNA here is from genome assembly GCF_901001165.1 of Salmo trutta. Taxonomy (NCBI): domain Eukaryota; kingdom Metazoa; phylum Chordata; class Actinopteri; order Salmoniformes; family Salmonidae; genus Salmo; species Salmo trutta. The sequence goes on from NC_042992.1 coordinate 17,408,358, forward strand.
AAATAGACCTACAGTCGGGTATAATGACTATGGTTTCATTCCTCCAGAAGGGCATCTTCTGAGGCCGAGGTGTGCTTTTCCCAAGGCACTGCATGGAGATCACAAGCTCTTCAACTAGGCAGCAGCGTCACGATGGAGAGAATAGCCTATACGGAGACTACCTAAGACCACTGCAACAGAGATATTGTAAAGTGTGGGAATAAGCTTATAACAGACTTAAGACTTAACCTACATTTAACCTCTACATTGTTCATTTCACAGTACATGTTCATGACACAACTCATAAATCATATCAAATTAACCCCTCCTATATATATGCTTTGGCAAGAATGAGAGATGAAATAAATAATCAAAATATTGAGTTGCAAAGACTCCAGCGGTCATACATATTTCATAGATTCAACAAACATTTATTATTCTGTTAAATTATTCCTGGTAGATACTACTGGTTATGATTGCAAACAGAGCCCAGAATGGTGCTATATTGAATAACTTATATTTTGATAAGGTGCATGAATGGCGATGTCCACGTCACCCAGAGATATGCCCATACTGTAGAGGTACACCTAGTGGACTGAAACTTCACCGTTGTAGGCATAACACAGCTAATGCCATCTAGACTTGGGTTGGCAAAGAAATCCATGACATTAGCTACCTAAACATGAAGTCAACTCAACTGAGTAATTGAGACTTATCCTGCATGTTTTCAAGTTAACTCATTGCAGTTTCATATATATAAATAAAATACCTCAGCAAAAAAGAAACATCCCTTTATCAGGACCCTGTCTTTCAAAGATATTTTGATTTTTACAAATTAACTTCACAGATTGTCATTGTAAAGGGTTTAAACACTGTTTCCCATGCTTGTTCAATGAACCATAAACAATTAATGAACATGTGCCTGTGGAACGGTCGTTAAGACACTAACAGCTTACAGACGGTAGGCAATTAAGGTCACAGTTATGAAAACTTAGGACACTAGAGGGCTTTCTATTGACTCTGAAAAACACCAAAAGAAGGATGCCAAGGGTCCCTGTTCATCTGCGTGAACATGCCTTAGGCATGAGGACTGCAGATGTGGCCAGAGCAATAAATTGCAATGTCCACACTGAGACGCCTAAGACAGCACTACAGGGAGACAGGACAGACAGCTGATCGTCCTCGCAGTGGCAGACCACGTATAACAACACGTCCACAGGATCGGTACATCCGAACATCACACCTGCGGGACAGGTACAGGATGGCAACAACAACTGCCCGAGTTACACCAGGAACGCACAATCCCTCCATCAGTGCTCAGACTGTCTGCAATAGGCTGAGAGAGGCTGGACTGAGGGCTTGTAGGCCTGTTGTAAGGAAGATCTACACCAGACATCACCGGCAACAACGTCGCCTATGGGCACAAACCCACCGTCGCTGGACCAGACAAGACTGGCAAAAAGTGCTCTTCACTAAAGAGTCGCAGTTTTGTCTCACCAGGGGTGATGGTCTGATTCGCGTTTATCGTTGAAGGAATGAGCGTTACACCGAGGCCTGTACTCTGGAGCGGGATCGATTTGGAGGTGGAGGGTCCGTCATGGTCTGAGGCGATGTGTCACAGCATCATCGGACTGAGCTGGTTATCATTGCAGGCAATCTCAAAGCTGTGCGTTAAAGGGGAGACATCCTCCTCCCTCATGTGGTACCCTTCCTGCAGGCTCATCCTGACATGACCGTCCTGCATGACAATGCCACCAGCCATACTGCTTGTTCTGTGCGTGATTTCCTGAAAGACAGGAATGTCAGTGTTCTGCCATGACCAGCGAAGAGCCCGGATCTCAATCCCATTGAGCACGTCTGGGACCTGTTGGATCGGAGGGTGAGGGCTAGGGCCATTCCCCCCAGAGATGTCCGGAAACTTGCAGGTGCCTTGGTAGAAGAGTGTGGTAACATCTAACAGCAAGATCTGGTACAGCCCATGAGGAGGAGATGCACTGCAGTACTTAAGGCAGCTGGTGGCCACACCAGCTACTGACTGTTACTTTTGACCCCCCCCCCCTTTGTTCAGGGACACATTATTCAATTTATGTTAGTCACATGTCTGTGGAACTTGTTCACGTTATGTCTCAGTTGTTGAATCATATGTTCATACAAATATTTACACATGTTAAGTTTGCTGAAAATAAACAGTTGACAGTAAGAGGACATTTCTTTTTTGCTGACACAGTGTTACACGTGTTCAGGGATGTACTCCTCACAGGCCATTTGGGGTATGTTTATTTTGTTGGGAAGATGACACTGCCAAAAACTGAAAGGTGCTATTGTATGTTAGAATTTCAACAAGCCTAAATATTTTGTCTGTAATCGTAACATGGTGTTTGTATGTTCACAGATTCAATTTCACAGTCATGTTTCACGCAAGGATTTCCTTACGATCCTAACGATAAGCATGTTCAACCTTTTGGCAGGTATCTGGCTCCATACAAAAGCATGCATAGGCTGTGAAATATAAACACATGCTGTGAAATATAAACACATGCTTTAAATAATATCAATCTATCATGATGAAGTTACTCAACATAAACAAGTTGTGTGGGAAAAATGTCCTTTATATTTGTTTCTGTTATATTCCATATTATTCTTAGCCTACTATAAAATATGTATTGACTATGATCATGGTAGCCTACGTGTGTCTTGTCTGTTTAATGAACAAAATAACTACCGAGTTCCTGTGCATGACACAGCCACGTAGCATATAGACTGCACTGACCAGTAACATAATTAAACTCAAAATATGCCATTCTATTATTTTGAAAATACATTTAGTTTTATGTTTCTTAGGACCTGCCCATAACCATTTAATAATGATTTATTTGTGATGATATATACATACATACATACAATGGACTTATTAAAATAAACATCCACCCACATCTACTCTCACTCCTAAAGTTGCCAGCATGTGCACAGAAGATAAAAGGCAATAATGTGGTACAAACGGGACTGTGAATTGAGCGCTAAAAAATGGTTTACATTTTTTCAGGCAACATACGGTAAAGTCTGTCTGTAAAAGGTATACGGTAACTGTGTGCCACTGCCATTTTAAAAACAGTAACAGCACGGGAGGGGAGTATCAAATCAAATTTATTTATATAGCCCTTCTTACATCAGCTGATATTTCAAAGTGCTGTACAGAAACCCAGCCTAAAACCCCAAACAGCAAGCAATGCAGGTGTAGAAGCACCTGCCTAAGTATCACTGCCTAACTTCAGAAAAACACGAGACAGCCCTCCTGTCCTGTGTGAAGAATGAATTCTGTGCAGCAGACCTAATGGTATAATACCTGCAGCACACTATAAGAACTGTAGGATTGGGAATTGTCAGGGACCTCACAATACAATATTATCAGGACACTTAGGTGCCGTTACGATATGCATTGTGATTCGGTGTCGCGATTCGATTTTCCAAAGCATACTGCTCACTATAGGCCTATGTCAGCTGCAGAGAAACAAAATTTGTTTTGATCAGTCATGTAAATAAAATGTATGAAAACAAGTTAGTTCACTATTTACAGAGAAGTTGACAGAGGTACAGCAGACAAGTGCAACCCTGAAATAAATATATTTATAATATCTTCAAATAATATTGCAATATTGAACTTCAGATTCCCCCACCACTAAAGAACAGACCCTTCTGTCCTTTCCTTCAGTGAAAGTTATTGACCCTTATTTCACCCTGTAGGCCTATACAAGATAAAGATGAAGCATCACAAACATAACTGATTAACACGACGATAAAGGTCAGTAGTAGTATGCTACAGAAATAATTTAAGGAAACGTAGGTTAGGCTAGATCTTCATAATAACAATATATTATTCATAACTGTTCCATTGTCATTTAACCTGTCATTACTGCAACAAAGGGAAACACTCAACAACAACAACAACAAATCACACAAACCCATATTGCCTCACATGACAATGGTACATAGTATCACAATGGCTTCACATACCAAAACTTGAAACTAGACACATTCCACTCAAATCAAAACACCAAAGCCACCTTGCATAATACAAATTTAACAGACACTTGTGCATTGTATGAGGTGAACCAGAAACAGCTATTGTGTTTTGCAGCATAACTTTTTGGTTAGAATACCATTCCAGAGACTCCAAGGCCCCCGTTTCCAACACACTACCTTAAAGTGAGCTGTCTTGTTAAACAGTACCATAGTTAAACTAACTTCAGATCACATGCTCCTCTCAAAGTTAGAGCCAGTCACAAGGCCTGTGCCAGCACTTAAGGCAGATCTTTGTTCCCCTGATAGATAAAGGGGAAAATATAAAGATAGGGGGTCGAATCTAAAATACCAGAGACATTCTACACAAAAAACATTTAACTATGCAAAGGGATCTTGATCTCAGTATTTGGGACTGTCCCATATGAGACCTAGACTAGAACAAACATAGGCTACATTTGATTTTCATTGAAAGACTCAAATTATTGCATAGGCCTAGATAAGATAGCAGCTGGCTTTCAACAATAACAAGGGCAGAGAGAGGGGCATTAACCTAATGATCATGGGAGACATGATCCCTGAGAGTACTCCTAGCCTATATTGCACTTGATAAATATAGATGCCCAGGTAACACAGTTTCACCTTGAATGGTAGGTGGAGGAGCTACCATTGCAAACCAAGATGTGATACATGGCCCAAAAAATGTGATGGGGTCTGGGACACAGACCTTTTAAAATGTGGCTACATGAGTCATACCAACATATTAGCTATTATTTTTGTGAACTCTGGTTACACTTCCTTAATTTCCCTATCAGAAGTTACTGTCTGTAGAGTGCTGGACCTAATTGAACACAGAAAGGAAACAGGCAAAAGATAGCTAGCTACCTTGCTAGAATTCCCCTGTAATTAGCTGACTAAACTCAACTCCATCAGAAACTTCTTTCACCATGGATTTGAGTTTAGTCAGCTACCCTGTAATAGGCTACACATAGCCAGAGCTTGAGTCAGGCTTGTGATCATTCAAGAAATTGATGAGCTGTTAATCATATGGATTTAATTGCTTCTAGATAGAAACAAGTTGTATTATATTAATTGAATATTAGTCAGACAAGAGACATAGCACAAATTAGCTAGGTAGCTGGCTAGCTAGATAACTTGTCTTCCAACAAAATGTCCTCTTTAGCTTCACACTCAACATCAGAATGTCAACTGTCAAAATGTAAACCCAACTATCTAGACGAGTTGGTCAAACACCTGTACAAGATACAACACACAACAAAAGGTATTCAATAGACCCCTAAAGATAGCTTTCCAACTAATCTTGGCTTGAATTATAGCTAACGTTAGCTAGCTAGCTATTGATATATTCATCAACTAACCGGCTAGCTAACGTTAAATATCTAGCTAACTAACAGTTAGCTGGATATTCACTAACGCTTTGCTAGTTCCAGTAGTATCTATAGTTTTACATAAATAAAACAAATCTGTAAAAGGTTCAAACCCATTTAAGGCTATCACTAGCTCCATCAACATTGGTAGTTATGCTTGTTACGAAAAAGCTAATTTCATTGATTATCACACGGTCATCAGGCCACAAGCATGGTGTTTTCCTAGCTAAATAAAGTCTGGCTCTGGGACTTATCGACGAGGCTAGCTAAAACCGGTGGTTCAGAATAGTAAAAAAATGTCCACATTGAGATTTTATTAATGTTAAAGCTAGTGTGTGTATTAGCTACTAAAATATTCTTACGGGAGTACAATGTCATATTTCTATCCCGGTGCCTTGGTTTACGCCTTGCCACACAACCATAGAAGATAGTTAGCTATAGTACCTTGCTAACGTTAGCCGCTCACCAGCAAGCCGTGGCCGGGGGAAAACTCCCAGTAGTTCACAAGCTATAGTACCGCATTCATTCCACGAGATGATAACATGCGCTCTATACAACAAGTGTTGAAAGCTACACTAAAATCTAAACATTCAGATTTTTTCTACGCAAAAAGGGGCAATTAAACGGGGGTAAACTAGATTCAAATATACAGTATATTACCTCTCAGAGCTTCGGATTGAAAATATGGCGACACCGAACTCCGGCAACCAGTTTGCGATAAAGGAAGGCAGTTCCTCGAGACTTCCACTCCTCGGGGGTGGCGCTTGTCTGCATTTCATTTGATGGGCACTATTCGGGGTTTCCCAAACACGATCCCGGGGCCCCCCATGGGTGAACGTTTTGTTTTTGGCCCTAGCACTGCACAGCTGATTCAAATAATTCAAAGCTTGATAATGAGTTACTTGAATCAGCTGTGTAGTGCTAGGGCAAAAAACGTAACGTGCTCCCAGGGGGTGCCCCAGAACCGAGTTTGGGAAACCCTTGTAAACAAGTAGGCTAGTAGTATCCAAGCTGGTCAGAATAGAGCCAGGGACTAAGCAACATCACAACAAGCCCCACACTGAAATTTTTGGCAGTGAACAAAATGTTACCACAAGACTGTTAGCTTGCCAAGCAAAGTACTCGCTCATAAAGCTAATGCAAGTCTTCAGATATCAGGCAAGGACACATCATCCAAGCATTGTTCATTGAACATCACTCTCTTTCTTGGTCAAATAGCCCTTACACAGCTTGGAGGTGTGTTGGGTCATTGTCCTGTTGAAAAACAAATGATAGTCTCACTAAGCGCAAACAAGATGGGATGGCGTGTCGCTGCAGAATGCTGTGGTGGCCATACTGGTTAAGTGTGCCTTGAATTCTAAATAGATCACAGACAGTGTCACCAGCAAAGCACCCCCACACCATCACACCTCCTCCTCGATGCTTCACGGTGGTAACCACACATGTGGAGATCATCCATTCGCCTACTCTGCATCTCATAAAGACACAACGGTTGTAACCAAAAATGTACAATTGGGACCATCAAGACCGAAAGACAGATTTCCACCGGTCTAATGTCCATTGCTCGTGTTTCTTGGCCGAAGCAAGTCTTTTCATCTTATTTGTGTCCTTTAGTAGTGGTTTCTTTGCAGCAATTCACGCAGTCTCCTCTGAACAGTTGATGTTGAGATGTGTCTGTTACTTGAACTCTGTATTTATTTATCAGCATTTATTTGGGTTGCAATTTCTGAGGTGCAGTTAACTCTAATGAACTTATCCTCTGCATCAGAGGTACCTCTGAGTCTTCCTTTCCTGTGGCGGTCCTCAAGAGAGTCAGTTTCATCATAGCGCTTGATGGTTTTTGGAACTGCACTTGAAGTAACTTTCAAAGTTCTTGACATTTTCTGGATTGACTGACCTACATGTCTTAAAGTAATGATGGACTGTCATTTGTCTTTGTTTATTTGAGCTGTTCTTGCCATAATATGGACTTGGTCTTTTACCAAATAGGGATATCTTCTGTATACCACCCCTACCTTGTCACAACACAACTGATTGGCTGAAAAACATTTAGAAGAAAATAAATTCCACAAATTAACTTTTAACAAGGCACACCTGTTAATTGAAAGACATTCCAAGTGACTACCTCATGAAGCTGGTTGAGAGAATTCCAAGAGTGTGCAAAGCTGTCATCAAGGCAAAAGTTGGCTACTTTGAAGAATCTCAAATATAACATATATTTTGGTTTGTTTTACACTTTTTTGGTTACTATATGATTCCATATGTGTTATTTCATAGTTTTGATGTCTTCACTATTATTCTACAATGTAGAAAATAGTACAAGTACAGAAAAACTCTTGAATGAGTAGGTGTGTACAAACTTTTGACTGGTACTGTAAATCCAGTGCTGTTGCGCAACACAATTTCCCAAAAACAAAGTGTTCTCTGTTTGTACCATAAAGGGAACATGAGTACTTTTTAGATAATCTAAATAGATAGAAATTCCTAACTAGTCTGGAGATATCATATGTTATAGGTGTTACCTTCATAAATGGGTGTTGAACATGTCACTCAGCACAACCCAAAAGACAGGTAAGTCTCTGTACTGCTCATTAGAGTTGGTGAGTCCACAGATTATAGAGTCCAAAGATTATTCCCCATCACAATAAAGACAATGCATCATGATTCCGGTTAATTCTAGGCCTATGTGTGACACTTTAGATATTCAATACCATCCCCAGTTGAATAAATCCTGTCTGGTATGTGCTGGTCGAAGGGTCTAATTTTTCATGGTGATGAGAGCTCTGAAAATTGCGGCTGAATTATTATTGGCAATTTCTAAAGTTGGCACCGAACGATCTTATTCAATAGTATTTGAGAGGACACTGGAGACCCAAGAGTGTTGTGCTCTTGTCTTCTGTCATCACATTGTCTTCAAAACAGATTTTTACAGTAAAAGTCGAGTAAATCAATATGTTGTCTTGAAAAATAATATTGTGGTTTGCAATTAATATCAAGAATAACGTAATCCCCCCCCCCACACACTTTTTTTGTGAGGTGAGACCTTAGTAGAGGCCAGTGTATAAGGTTCATACTCAAGGATTTGTATGTTCTTTAATAAACAATACATCAAAAATAGTGAAGGTCAATGAGTTCCGTATAATGTGTTTACAATCTCATGAACTTTCCCTAAGAGGGGTCACTGCCACTGTCATTGATATACAGTACTGTAGTCTTCTTATTTTCTTACTGTATGACGATCCCTAATTAAAAGTGAAGTTGGGTCCCAGTCCTTTCAGTGCTCGGGATGGAACCCTAGTAGTCCATTGCACTCATGGGCTTCCTCCTCCCTATGCACATGTAAATCTGACCTTACCAGCTTTCAAAGGCTTTCCAGGCCAATGTTTGCCTTGAAAAGACAGCTCCCATCGGCCTGATCAGGGGATCCATAATGTGAGAGAGAGAGAAACGGCTAATTATCCTTTTACACTTAAAGAGAGAAATCCTTTTAGTGAGAGCAGACAGAGGACTCCTTTGATACCTGGGCCAGAGGAGGCCTAAATACCAAAGCAAGGGGACGTGTGAGATGTAACTGTACTACAGGGGGACTACTTTCTCCCATTATCAGTGCTCTAACCTCTGTTCTGCTCTGGAGAGGAGCCTTCCTTTTTGCGTCGGCTCCCCCATAGAAAGCCAGGAAAGGTAAAACCCAGATGGTTAGACTTCCTGTCTTGTCTGAGGACGGCCAATTCATTTCCATTGGCATTTGTTCCGTCTGATAAAAAGCAAATAAGCCAGCCGATCGGATGACGGCGGTGGACGAGATGCGAATGGGGGGGGCTTACAAGGGCATTAGTCTTAGCTGCATGAGCTTGTGAAATTGACCATGTCCGCGCAGGTAGTGCTGGATTTCTTTCTCATCTTTTTCAGGTTATTTTGGATGCACATAGGGCAAACTTTACCGCAGTCTGGGGCTCAAATTTGCCTTTCATTCTCCAGAGAGCAATGTCAGGGTTGCCATTGTATTCAGACTGGGGCAATGACTTCACACACAGCTTCTGTACTCTAATTACTCTTATTCTATACTTGTGAAATTGCTATCTGCTGGAGACGGTTTTCATTCATTAATAGCTGGTTTTGTTGAAATAAGTTCCATAATATTTTCACACAACATTGGATTTGGCATACGTGTATTAAAGGCCTGCATATACTACACTCTTAGAAAAAAGGGTTCCAAAAGGGTTCTTGAAGGAGGAATAGAGTTCTACCAATAGCTGTTTTGATCAAAAGATGGGTTCTTTGTAAGTCAAAGGTTTGTACCTAGAACCTTTAACATCCCAATAACTGTTTTTGGAATTAAGGGTTGTTTGATGATTCTTTGGAAGGCAAGAAGGGTTCTACATAGAACCATATACAATATTTCCCAGCATGCTCTATTGCAGGGGGATTTCAGAATTGTTTGTTTTACTGTAATATATGTGTTTTTGCATGCACATTGGTTGGTTGATTCATTTTATGCTACACAAAGATACATACCATCTAAACTAATCCAATCTGATAGTAATTGGATTTATTGCACCCATTACTGAGATGGTTGTTCCAGTTTAGATGATTGAGGTAGTCTCACTATTCCAGCTTCCCAACCATGGCAGTCATTCTGACTGAAGGCAGGATGCAGATGATTAACAATTCCACTTGTTGGATAGCTGGATTCCAAACGGAATCACGCATCACTTTGCAACCCAGCATAAGGTGACTTGCAGGCCTGATTTTGTATTTGTATTTATTAGGGATCCCCATTAGATGTTGCCAAGGCAGCACCTACTCTTCCTGGGGTCCAAACACATTAAAGCACTTACATTACATATAAAACAAAAGATAAAACAGTATCATATAACATTATTACACCACTACATATCTACAATACAACATGTATAATACCACCATACAACACTATTACAATTTATGTGTATGAGTATGTCTGTACCTTTGTGTGTGTCTCTTCACAGTCCCTGCTGTTCCATAACGTGTATTTCTACAAAACTACAAAACTGATGTGGCCTGTAAACCAGGAGATTCCTAACACCAATGTGTTAGGGTATAACTAGGCCTTATGATACATGCAATGTATTGTCAGAAATAATTACATTTTAAAGGCTAATAAGGGTGGTCGAATCGTTCATAGAGGATTCTAGGAAGAACCTTTAGATGATAAAATGGTTCTCAGGGGAACCCTTCATTGAAGATTCTAGACAGAACCCTTCGTAGAGGGTTCTAGGTAGAACCATATACAGTAGTTTTTTTAAAGAACCCTCATAGTGGTTCTAGATCCCTCTGCAAAGGGTTCTACCCAGCACCAAAAAGGATTCCCCTATGAGGATAAACCGAAGAACCCTGTATGGTTCTACTTAGCACCTTTTTTTCTAAGAGTATATCCTTAGGTCAGTCAGGGCCTGAGGCCTTCTCCATAACTTTACATACAATAGTAACTATATACTGTAGGCTACCCTGAGACCACAAAGTCTGCATTGTAAGGCGAGATTCTACTTCCACGTCCACTGCACTTAAAAAGTGCACTCAGAAAAAAGGGTTCCAAAAGGGTTCTTCGGCTGTCCCATAGGAGAACCCTTTTTGGTTCCAAGTAAAACCCTTTTTGGTTCCAGATAGAACCCTTTTGGGTTCCATGTAGACCTCTCTGTGGAAAGGGTTCAACATAGAAACCAAAACGGTTCTACTTGGAACCAAAAGGTTTCTACCTGGAACCAAAAAGGGTTCTCCTATGGGGGCAGCCGAAGAACCCTTTTCGGTTCTAGATAGCACCTTTTTTTCTAAGAGTGTTGTATAAGCTACTGTACATAGCGAGGAAAAGAGGAATACCACAGGATAAGATCTGCCTGTGACAAGCTAAGACTGTTGTTAAGTTTGATACAATCTTGGTTAAGTCTATCAAGCCCATCTATAGAAACTAGGTCCTTGGGATTATGTTTGAATGAAACAGACCCTTGTAACCTTATTTCACCAACTTTTTGGACCAAAATCAGACTGTTCCTCCTGACCTTCACCTAGTCTGGGTTTGCCTTACTTAATTACTTACTTACTTACTTAAATTTCAGTCTAGGATCCCTATTTGGGACCAGGGAATTCCCCTTATCGAGATGCTGCCGCCCACTAGCCTAAAATGCAGGAAGTACACACATTTCTCAGGAGAAGCAGTGTGTGTAATCCTGGCCAGGTAGTCTGGTCTGGACAGAGGCTGTTCAAAGCTTCCCATCATCAGGGCTACGTCCCAAATGGCACCCTATTACCTATTAGTGCAATACTTTTGACCAGAGCTCTATGGGCCCTAAGCCCATTCTGTTTTCCACCTTAACCTTGCTTCTTGGCACAGGTTCCCAACACCCCCTCAGACAACCACTGTAGCGTAGAGGCTGAACTTTATAGAGACTGTAGTGCAACGTCTCCTTCAGATAAAAAAACACACACAGAAAAGAGAGGGAAATATGATCTTAGAAACACCCTCACATAACAAAAGGTTTTCTGGGATATTTAGATGTGCCTTTGGGGGAATAAGATTCCTTTGAGAGAATACATGTAGGTAGGAGACATATGAATCTGTACATTAAGCCACGCAACTAATGAAACCTAATAGGCATGACACAGTTTTTTTTCTTCTTTCACAGGTTTTCCACAATAAGCAGGCCACTCCTCCTTCCATCTCCAATGGGCTTTGGGAAAGGTATAAAAGCGCCACAACCATCTTCTGCGTCAGGACCAGTTGAAGTGCAATATTGAAGCCTGTACTGTACGATTCAGGATCCAGACTCTAACCTCAAGGCATGTTGACCAGGTAAGTGTATTATCGTTAATATGATTTTGTTTAAGGATAAGTGTATGATGCAGAATGTGACATGTCATCATGGACCCCAAGGCTGCATTTACACAGATGGCCCAATTATTATATTTTCTCCAATTATTGGCAAAAGATTTGTTCTGATTGGTCAAAAGATCAATAATTGGGCAAAATATCAGAATTGGGCAGACTAAGTGCTGTTTTTTTAGTTTACATCTTTAATTTGAATGATTATCACATAACCGGGGCGGGAGGTAGCCTAGTGGTTAGATGGTTGGGCCAGTAACCGAAAGGTTGCTAGATCGAATCCCCGAGCTGACAAAGTAAAAATGTGTCGTTCTGCCCCTGAACAAGGAAGTTAACCCACTGTTCCTAGGCTGTCATTGTAAATAAGAATTTGTTCTTAACTGACTTGCCAAGTTAAGTAAAAAATATATATATATATTTTTTACACACTTTACCTCTTTTTGATACCACTATACCTTCACAATTTAGACTCTTTTTTGGGGTTCCAGGGTTTTTCAATAGAAAGTGGATTTAAAACGCCACATTAGGATGGATTAGGTATTTTACAATGGCCATGCCATACACTGGTTAAAGAACCAGGTCTGCCCTCAGGTCAATGGGAATAAGTTGTGGATAATATCAGAGATCCTTCGGTTGGCACCTTAACTAAAATATTCCTAAAGCAGCCTGTTGATTACAAGGATTTAGTGTGTGATTGGAAATTAGAATTCAGAATAACAGATGGTCAAAAAATCCCTGAGACAGGCATAAAGTCAAAGAGCCTGAAACAGAGAAGGCAGCTGTGTTTTCGGCCATTGCTTCTTTAACTAGTCTGCAATTAGCATTGGTTTTTAAATTCAAATTTTGAATTTCTGTTTCCAGGAATTTTCTCATCCTCTGCTCTCTGGCAGTTCTGCTAGTACAAGCTGACTTCGATACTAATAACGGTAAGTGTTGGCAATGATGATTGAATACAGAAAAACAGATGCTGAATCAAACAGCATGTACAATAACATTAGCATAAAGTAGTTATTAACTGTTATTAATGAGTTACTAACAGTAACTGTGAATGGTGGTTACAATGTGTGCTTATGTGTGTCTCTGTGTGACACTTTCAGATCATGCTGCCCAAGCCATGTCCACAGGTATTCTGAGAAATGTTCTGATTTTGCCTAACTCCCATGTTGACCTTTATGTGACTTTGAAAATAATTTTTATTCAGTCATTTGTATATTGAAATTGCACTGCACTTACCCAGCCTACTTGCTTGTAAATATCCATTGCTATTTTGATCTTGTTATTTTTAAAATGTGACTTTGTCTGTATGTATCGTGATTGCTGCAAAATGAATTGCCTCTTTAAGGACATTAAAGTTGCGTGAATGTGAATTCTATGAATAGACTATGTAAAGAAAGGCCCATTGCTACCTGATTCTGAACCACACTTCCTTTTCTCACAAACAGATAAGGACTCAACCTCGGAGGAAGCTCCAACTGGTAAGAGCATCAGAACCTCATTGGCTAACTCTTTACAACCAGTGCTCAATATGCCTGTAGTCTAATCCATAATCTGTGGTCTATATGTGTTCTATATACCCATTCATAACGGTAATCAGTCTGTGGTCTATATACCCGTTCATAATGGTAATCTCTGCTTGTTCCACAGAGAGCATAAATGCCATCTCCTCGGATCAGCCTAACGGTGAGCACAGCAGAGGGGGGGGGGGGGGGGGGTATGATGTCCTACCTATGGGAGAGGGGAAGGTCTAGGCATGGGGCAAACTCTGGAAGGGAGAGTGCGAGTGCACACTTCAGGAAGAGAGTGGATTACTGGGACGAAGCCTCTGATCCTCTCTAAATAAAGGTGGGTCTTGTAGTTTTTACTAACCCAGGTCAGATGGTTGTTTGTCTGCTGAATCACAGACCCCCCCCCCCCCCCCCCCCCCCCCATTACTATGTGACATGAGACTGGTTATTTGAAAGTCAAATAAATCCATTTTCTCAAGAAAGCGGGAGGAAGCTACAATAGTGGTGTAACTATGTCGACTCTTGAGTGTGTCCAGCCTAAACAGGTAAACCATGCCCACTGAAAGTTAAAATTAGCTAAAAAAACGAAAATGTTCACCTTCAAATCTATGACAAAGATGTGATGTTAAATGACTAGTTCTATAACATACTGCCTGTCAACTTTGTGACAGCCTGTTCTTGCAAGAAATGTAGGTTCTGTTCTGTGCATGGACATTCTGGAGTGTTCCTGAGTCACTGTCACAGGAACAAATATATATATATATTTTCCCACTGGAAGTGAGCTATGGGAAGGGCTAAACAGACCAACTAGCCCAAATCAAAAACTGACCTTTAACCCTTAACTTAACCAAACCCTTAAACCTGTCCATAACCCTAACAATAACCTGAACCAAATTTGAACAAATTCTGAGATTATATATCAGTTTGCACGTCAGAAAAGTCTGCAGAGCCCTTTCCATGACTCATTAGAAAAACAGGAGAGATCCTGGAACCTTTTGTCCTGCATCGCCATCTAGTGGTACTTCTTGTATCCTGCAACATTTCCTCATTATAGTGAAGCTTGATGGCAGTCAGTAACGCAATCCATAAATGTTGAATCCATAAATGAGACAATATAGCTGGTGATACTGTTTTTTATGATGCAATTTTTCTGCAATTTTTTTATAGATAAGCCACAGTATTACAATGAGGGATTGATGGTAGGGGCTTTTTTTAATGATCTGATGCAGTTTAATTACAGTTTGTCAAAAAGCACAAGATTAAACACAATAAAATATGATGTCTTTAAAAGAAACAAAACATTATTCAGACAGAAAATGTATGCCTTGCTCTGTAACATGTCAAAACGTCTCATCTTAGATGTAAGCAGCACAAGTGTAGAGGTTAGACAAGATGATGAGTTTATGTCATTCTGTATTCACAATAAAACCATTGAAAGAATACTGGTATAATAACAATTATCAATTAAGAAATAAACATCATTGTGAGGATATCTAAAGTATCTGTTCATAATTTGTCTCCCTACAGCTCCTAAACCTAATGGGGTCACTGGACCTGGTAGGTATCCTTTTGTTATGTGTAGGAATATAACCCGTAGACCTATGGGTTCCATTTAGTCACAAATGTATGCCTGGGGAGAAAAAAATAACATTACTATGAATGTGCTTTCATTCCTTATTGTAGGTGTTGCAGCAAACAGTGTTGAGGACCAGGAGGGTAAGAGACCATATTCAAACAGGGACGCACCATGCACACACACACACACACACACACACACACACACACACACACACACACACACACACACACACACACACACACACACACACACACACACACACACACACACACACACACACACACACACACATTTTTTAAATTGTTTATTTTAAGTCATTTAGCAGATACTCTTATCCAGAGTGACTTACAGTTAGTGCATTCATCTTAAGATAGCTAGGTGGTCACAACCACTTATCACAGGCATAGTAAGTACACTTTTCCTCAATAAAGTAGTTGTTAGCAAAGTCAGAGCTAGTAACGGGGAAAAGTCAAGTGTGAGTCTTAGTGTGTTGGGCATGAGGAGGGGTGCGAGGGGGGGTGCTGTGGGATTATTTAAAATACTCTTCGAAGAGGGGTGAGAGGGCCAAAAGACCAGAGGTGGCAGACACTCACACACACACACACACACACTCACACACACACACACACACACACACACACACACACACACACACACACACACACACACACACACACACACACACACACACACACGTTTGTTTTGCTATCCTTGTGGGGCTCAAACAATTGATTCCCATTCAAAATCGTAATCTACCTAACCCCTAACCCTAAACCAAACCCCTAAGCCTAAAATAGCCTTTTTCCATGTTTTACTATCCTTGTGGGGATGAGAAACACACTCACACACACACCTTTTCAACACAAATCATAAATACCTCACCTGAATCATTCCAGATATTTTAAGTGGACAAAAATGATGAATATTGAACCAATCAAATGTGTCTAATGTTCCACAATGAAGTTTAACATTTCCTTATCTTTCAGAGGATGAAAGCTCAGATGAAGGTCTGAAAAAAAATTATGTTCCTCCTCCTCCTACTCCTCCTCCTCCTACTCCTCCTCCTCCTACTCCTGCTCCACAACAAAACTCAGGAAAGTTAGTTGGGCCAGCAGGTGGGAACCGGAGAAAGGCCCCAGCCCCACAACAAAAGAGGAGATCACGACCCTCCCGCCGTCAGCAGTGAAATGCCAAAAAGACACACAGAGGCAAACATTTACTTTTAGTTAATTGCATAGAAGAAACATATTGTATCCAATTACTGTATATGCCATAACATGAACGTGTACAGAACCGTACTCGCATGATGAAGCTGCTTCGATGTATCTTGAGCAGCAGAACAGTCAGCAAGACATGACATATTGTTTACTGTTACGTCTGTGGAAAAACTCAGTGGTATGTTCAATACAAACTCATGGGCATTTCTCTGTGAATAAAATGTAGGATTAAATGAACAATGTATTGTGATGACATAAAACCAGGCCTAATATCATAACTGACCTTGACCTTAAGAGCCACTGAAACTGCTCTAAATTCACCATCCTGTTTCAAAATAGCAAGGACCTCACTCCCATGAAAATACCTCAATTTCTAAAAGAGCACACACATCGCACCAAATGTCGGTCGGCGTTCGTTCGGCGGGGTGTGTTTTATGGACCACTTGCCGGTGGGCGTCTGACTGCCAACATTTTCGCGTGGTTTGCACTCGGTTTGCAAATTACAGCTGGCACTCTGTTCAGAGGTGCTAAGTACTCTCGGGTGGCAAAAGCTACCGGTGTGTCAGTGCCTTTAGAGAGACTCTTGCTATTTTGATCATGAGCCAGTTGGTGGAAATATGGAGTTACGAACTAGCAATACAAACTGTTGTTAGCTAAAGTGAAAAGACTAGATATTCTTTACAGAAAAAGGCTAAAGAAACCCCATAATTTCTCTCAGAGTTGATGAGGATACCTTTGACTGATGCTGCCTACACAAAGACTGTTATACTGTCCTCAGTCAGCATATCTTTTAGTGGATAGTCTTTCAAAACAACCCTGCTCTCGAACACAAAACCAGTGTTTCAGTCAAAAGTGTTTCTTTCTTTTTTCTAATCGTCATTTTTATACACACAGTATTCAACACATTATGTATGAAACATGTTTGATGAATATCAATTTCAAAACATGTTTAAGTGTAAACCTCTGTATCTTACATCATATCTTTCTAAATAAACTTCTTTCAGCAAAGTGATATTTCTGCCTGACTGTTTTCCATCCTTGAACCATGCCGGATTGTTAAAAATGAATAATAATAATAATAATGAATTGACAATACATTCCTAAATAACAAAAAAAATATTTTTTTTAAATGGTGCTTTGTTTAGAGTGAATGGCCTTGATTTGCTGGAATTTCAAAATGTATAATTCTGGTTAACTTGTAAAACCTAGATACCTTTGTTCTACTTTAAATCATTTCTAACTGTTTCAAAAAAGGTTATCTGGAATTGGAAATTAGACATGCAAATAAGAGGATGAAAGAAGACCTAAGTAAAAAGAAAATAATAGGTTATTAGTGTTATTACCATTTTCCATGTAACATCTTAGTATATACAGTAAGTAGTACTTTTGGTGTTTACAATGGGGCTGTGCACACTGCTCTCTGTTTCTGACCTAAAGCTCCCTGTGTTCTGAATACCAATCCTGGAGTCTTGGTACCAACATGAGCCTTGTGCTTCTCTCCAGCGTATTATTTCTCTAGCATGCACTTTTTTCAAGGTAACCACTAATGAATACATTTTACAATTTTGTATTTTATTAGGATCCCCATCAGGTACTGCTAAAGCAGCACCTACTCTTCCTGGGGTCCACACAAAACATAAAACATGACATAATGCATAACATGAATAGACAAGTACAGCATAAGGACAGAACTACATACATGTTTAATAAGAATACACACTTTCATACATTTATGCCTTAGCATTCCATGCATCATGTACTCATTATAATGGCAATACTCCAACCATTAATTTTCCCATATATTGCAATTCCTTTGCTCTGCTGTTACAATTGCTTTGTCTAAGCAGGTCCTGATATCCTAATCTCATAGCACCAGCTGTTCTGTAAACACCAGAAAGAATCTCACAACATCAGGAACCATCCGTGTCCTTGGTTCTTCCGTTTGACGTCAATACTATGCATAAACATGTGATTCATAAATGCTACTGAATGCAAGTGCAACACACCAATGAAAATGGAAATGCAATAATCACGTGTTGTTCACTGAATTCTTTAACTCCTGATCCGTTCTGCTGGCGTGAACATAACCACATAAGTAAAAGTATGTGGACACCTGCTCATCGAACATCTCATTCCAAAATCATGGGTATTAATAATGAGTTGGTCCCCCCGTTGATGTTACAACAGCCACCATTCTTCTGGGAAGGCTTTCCACTAGATGTTAAAACATTGCTTTGGGGACTTGCTTCCGTTCAGCCTCAAGAGCATTAGTGAGGCCGGGCACTGATGTTGGGCAATTAGGCCTGGCTCGCAGTCGACATTCCAATTAATCCTAAAGGTGTTCGATGGGGTTGAGGTCAGGGCTCTGTGCAGGCCAGTCAAGTTCTTCTACACCGATCTTGACAAACAATTTATGTACGGACCTCGCTTTGTGCACGGGGGCACTGTCATGCTGAAACAGGAAAGGGCCTTCCCAAAACTGTTGCAACAAAGTTGGAAGCACAGAATCGTCTAGAATGTAATTTTACACTGAAGCATTAAGATTTCCCTTCACTGGAACTAAGGGGCCAAGCCCCAACCATGAAAAACACCCCCAGACCATTATTCCTCCTCCACCAAACTGTACAGTTGGTACTATGCATTTGGACAGGTAGCATTATCCTGGCATCCGCCAAACCCAGATTTGTCCATCGGACTGCCAGATGGTAAAGTGTGATTCATGACTCCAGAGAACACTTTCCACTGCTCCAGTGGCAGCGAGCTTTACATCACTTCAGCCGACACTTAGTATTGCGCATGGTGATCTTAGGCTTGTGTGCGGCTGTTTGGCCATGGAACCCATTTCCTGAAGCTCCCGATGAACAGTTATTGTGCTGACGTTGCTTCCAGAGGCAGTTTGGAACTCGGTAGTGAGTGTTGCAATCGAAGACATATTTTTACACGCTACGCGTTTCAGTACTCGGCGGTCCCGTTCTGTGAGCTTGTGTGGCCTACCACTTCGCGGCTGAGCCGTTGTTGCTCCTAGACGTTTCCACTTCACAATAACAGCACTAACAGTTAACCGGGACAGCTCTAGTAGGGCAGAAATTTGACAAACTGACTTGTTGAAAGGTGGCATCCTATGACAGTGCCACGATGAAAGTCAATGAGCTCTTCAGTATGCCCATTCTACTACCAATGTTTGTCTATGGAGATTGCATGGCTGTGTGCTCGACACCTGTCAGCAACGGTGTGGCTGAAATAGCCGCATCTACTAATTTGAAGGGGTGTCCACATACTTTTGTATACAGTTCATGTCGGAAGTTTACATACACTTAGGTTGGAGTCATTAAAATTAGTTTTTCAACCACTCCACAAATTTCTTGTTAACAAACTATAGTTTTGGCAAGTCGGTTAGGACATCTACTTTGTGCATGACACAAGTCATTTTTCCAACAATTGTTTACAGATAGATTATTTCACTTATAGTTCACTGTATCACAATTCCAGTGGGTCAGAAGTTTACATACAGTAAGTTGACTGTGCCTTTAAACAGCTTGGAAAATTCCAGAAAATGATGTCATGGCTTTAGAAGCTTCTGATGGTCTAATTTATATAATTTCAGTCAATTGGAGGTGTATCTGTGGATGTATTTCAAGGCCTACCTTCAAATTCAGTGCCTCTTTGCTTGACATCATGGGAAAATCTAAATAAATCAGCCAAGACCTTAGAAAAAAACTGTAGACCTCCACAAGTCTGGTTCATCCTTGGGAGCAATTTCCAAACACCTGAAGGTACCACATTCATCTGTACAAACAATAGTACGCAAGTATAAACACCATGGGACCACGCAGCTGTCATACCGCTCAGGAAGGAGACGCATTTTGTCTCCTAGAGATGAACATACTTCGGTGTGAAAAGTGCAAATCAATCCCAGAACAACAGCAAAGGACCTTGTGAAGATGCTGGAGGAAACAGGTACAAAAGAATCTATATCCACAGTAAAACGAGTCCTATATTGACATAACCTGAAAGTCAGCAAGGAAGAAGCAACTGCACATGGGGACAAAAATCGTACTTTTTGGAGAAATGTCCTCTGGTCTGATGAAACAAAAATAGAACTGTTTGGCCATAATGACCATCGTTATGTTTGGAGGAAAAAGGGGGAGGCTTGCAAGCCGAAGAACACCATCCCAACCGTAAATCACGGGGGGGGCAGCATCATGTTGTGGGGGGACTGGTGTACTTCACAAAATAAATGACATCATGAGGCAGGAAAATTATGTGGATATATTGAAGCATCTCAAGACATCAGTCAGGAAGTTAAAGCTTGGTCGCAAATGGATCTTCCAAATGGACAATGACCCCAAACATACTTCCAAAGTTGTGGCAAAATGGCTTAAGGACAACAAAGTCAAGGCATTGGAATGGCCATCACAAAGCACTGACCTGAAGCGTATAGAAAATTTGTGGGCAGAACTGAAAAAGCGGGTGCGAGCAAGGAGGCCTACTAACCTGACTCAGTTACACCAGCTCTGTCAGGAGGAATGGGCCAAAATTCACCCAAAATATTGTGGGAAACTTGTGGAAGGCTACTCAAAACGTTTGACCCAAGTTAAACAATTTAAAGGCAATGCTACCAAATACTAATTGAGTTTATGTAAACTTCTGACCCACTGGGAATTTGATGAAATAAAAGCTGAAATAAATCATTCTCTCGACTATTCTTCTGACATTTCACATTCTTAAAATAAAGTGGTGATCCTAACTGACCTAAGACAGGGAATGTTTACTAGGATTAAATGCCAGGAATTGTGAAAAACGGAGTTTAAATGTATTTGGCTAAGGTGTATGTAAATTTCCAACTTCAATTGTATATAGTGAAGTATGGAGTTGCAACTAAATTAAGACTCATAATCATAAATCAAAGAGATTATTACACATATCAATTAACCATCACATTCAGGAGGATAAGGACAGAACATACGGTATGTCCGAATATACACTGAGTGTACAAAACATTAGGAACACCTTTCTTATATTGAGTTGCACCCCCTTTGGCCTTCAGAACAGCCTCAATACTTGGGGCATGGACTCTACAAGGTGTGGAAAGCGTTCCACAGGGATGCTGGCCCATGTTGACTCCAATGCCTCCCACAGTTGTGTCAAGTTGGCTGGATGTCCTTTGGATGGTGGACCATTCTTGATACACACGGGAAACTGTTGAGCGTGAAAAACCCATCAGCGTTGCAGTTCTTAACACACTAAATCCGGTGCGCCTGGCACCTACTACCATATCCCGTTCAAAGGCACTTACATAGTTTGTCTTGCCCATTCACCCTCTGAATGGCACACATACACAATCCATGTCTCATCTGTCTCAAGGCATACAACCTGACTCCTCCCCTTCATCTACACTGATTGAAGTGGATTTAACAAGTGACATCAATAAGGGATCATAGCTTTTACCTGGATTCACCTGGTCAGTCTGTCATGGAAAGAGCAGGTGTTCCTAATGTTTGTACACTCAGTGTACACCAGAATAACATTTCACAAACGACCCTCTTAGTGTATACTTGACTTTAGTAACCCCATTACCTGTGTGAATGCATAGACAGAGGGTAACCCTGCTCAAGGTCCCTTTTAGTGTAAAGGGGTTTTTCAGCAACATGAAAAATTGTCCCACTTCCAATCCCCACACTAAACCATCAGAGTTATGAACCAGAGTTATGAACCAGAGTTATGAACCAGAGTTATGAACCAGAGTTATGAACCACCAATACAACAACAGCATTACCTGTTCCATTCCCCATAATGGTAAGACCACTCAGTCTTACACTGAAGTGGATACCCACCAGGTTACTGGACACCAAACTTCTGGGGCCTGCAAGAGCCCTTATCGGATGGATAAGCCCCTGGATCCGGCCCGGCCCCAGGCAGCAGTCCTCAGAGAGAGGCAACCAGGGTCTACTTTCTCTCTCAGCTGAATCCCACACCGCCATGCAAGAAGGTTATAGAGCTCAACCCTCCAAGCCTATCCTATGAGGCATTAAGGCTACCTCCCCTCCCCATAATCCTCCACTCCATCCTCCCTCTTATATTTTCTGTGAGGGGTTTGACTTCTAGAGTGACACCCACACACCGGCAAGACAAAACAACACTCAGCCCAGTTCCTCTAGATTCTATCGACCTTTTATGGTTCACTGGTCTCCGGTGTCACCTTCCTTTGCTGGGTTCCCCCCCACTTCCCTGCGACCACAAAACGCCCTCTGTTGCAGGTATAACTCAGTGAAGCGAAAGCTCTATGTTAATCATGCTGTACTACCTCAGTTTGTTTCTTAGTTGTGTTTTAATGTTTCATGAACTGTTGTAAAGGTTTGCAATATTTGAAAGATAACGACAAACCTAGCAGATACTGCCTAATGTCAATATAGGGAACAATTGAACGTACTTTTCATCTTTGAACGCATCTTTGCTATGACTTGGATAGGCTGCATCCTGAAACGGCTTTAAAGGTGAACTGACTAGCTAGCTAAAGTTACAGCAGCATCACTTAAACTCAGTACAGACTCTGAACACAACCACTTTAAAGCAGTTTAAGGTCTGTCTCTCGTCTCTGAAGTGCTGCGTCATTCAAAGGCCTCCCTCACAGACACTAGGTGCCAGAAAGACAAAGACGCTCGGTTGCTCACAGCAACAGTCTTTCACATCACTTACATGAAAAAGGATCAAGTGAACATGAACATGCTCTCTAAAATATCAGTCGCATGTCAAACTGACAACAGGACCATATAATGATCTCCTGCATGTTGTATTGTCCAGGTTTTTGTAGGGACCCAATTCTGAACTGAATTCAGAAAAGGATGTGGCTACTGTAAAGTTCTGCTAGGGCTACATCCTGTCTATGAGCTTGTGCACAGTTCATCGGGTGGTGGCATCAGTGCTGCTCCCTGCTGCTCCTGAGAAGGATTGCAGACCAGTGAGATATTACCAGAGTGATTTTTTCCCACTCATGTTCGTAAAACGGCGTTTGTTGTGCTTACGTTTCACAAGACAAAACACAGTGAATCCAAATGAAACAAGGATGAAGAACTAAAATCATAATCACACACATAATAAATCAGATGTTCTATTTTTATTAGGCCTGTTTTAAAAAAAAGGCAAGTCAGTTAGGCAAGTCAGTTAAGAACAAATTCTTATTTACAATGACGGCCTACCAAAAGGCAAAAGGCCTCCTGCGGGGACAGGGGCCAGGGGCCAGGGATTAAAAATAAAAAAATAAATACAATATAAATATAGGACAAAACTCAACAACAAGAGAGACAACACAACACTACATAAAGAGAGACCTAAGACAACAACATAGCAAGGCAGCAACCCATGACAACAAGGCATGGTAGCAACTCAACTTAACATCAACAACAACTGTTTGATAGCCTTTAGAGACCAGGCCAAACACAAACTTCAGAAAAGTCTATCACTCACTGAGGACTTTAAAATAGAAATAGGCTAACCAGTTGCTCTCTGTGTGACTTCACTGTCAGTAAACACAGACACTGAGGTAAGTACAATTAGGCCTAGTGCTTGGGAGGAGAGGAGGGCATTAGTCAGAAAACCAGCACCTTATTTTCTCTCAGGCTGGAGGCATGCTTCAACCACCCAACACGGTTGCTATTGACACTCAACAACACAGACAGTGGTAAGATGTTGTAGTAGAGTAGTGGGCTCTCCACCATCACCTAGTCAGCTAAGTGTATTAGTTAGGCCTATAGAGAAAGATGTGGGATTCTTGTTAACCAATACTATATACAGTATATTAGGGGAACTGTAGCCTGTTTATTCTGTCAATTATATACAGGGTTTGGGGGTTACCAAGTTCTAAGTAATCTCTCTCTCTCTCTCTCTCTCTCTCTCTCTCTCTCTCTCTCTCTCTCTCTCTCTCTCTCTCTCTCTTTCTCTCTCATTAAGAGCAGTTTGCATGCATACCACCAGCTTCCAACAGTGATTAAAACAGTTGAAGAACCACAGAGCAATGGAAAGAGTTTGGCTGGTTACCTTGCTTGCACTTTCACTGAATGGCCTCCATCTTTTAACAGAGGTGTCTGTCTTCTAGATTTACAGTTCTCTTTTTTTGGATCCATCATTTAACCCCAGTTTCCTGAGACCTCACTTTGTCCTCTGTTTTCTGGGTTTTCTGTCCAGGCCTGTTGTGACTGCAGCTGTATAGAGCATGGCTCCTGAAGGGCATGGCAAGCAAGCAGTCAGCTAAAGGAACAAGCCTTTCCTTACGAAGCTGCACATTCACAGGTAAGTGGTCTGTTTCCAAAAAGGGATTAGCTATACATGACTTGAATTGAAAAGAGGGATTTGTACTTCCCACATATATGCACATGTATCATTTGTTCCTGATATCAGTCATGACCAAATGAAGAGCCATGAGGAATACATCATGATTTTCTATAAAAACAACTCCATCCTCCATAGGCCACAATGTTCTTTTTAAATGTGATGAAAAATACATATGGCCTTTCCCACTAGGCACAAACTGGCTGATTCAACGTTGTTCCATGTTTGACAAGTGAATAAAATGTAAATCAAAACTAGACGTTGAATTGACGTCTAAGTCTCCCAATATGGTATCATTGCTAATACAAACAAAGACCATGACGCATAAGTCAATACATTACGGTGAAGAAGGCGCAACCGCACCTCTTCAACCTCAGGCGGCTGAAGAAATTCGGCATGGCCCCTAAGACCCTTACAAACTTCTACAGATGTACCATTGAGAGCATTCTGTCGTGCTGCATCACCACATGGTACGGAAACTTGTTTATAGACTTGTTTATTCACTTGTTTATAGACTCAAGGAATGCTGGTCACCTCATATTCTGTTTCTGTTTACTCACTGTGTATGTATGTACTGTATTCTTGACATATCTCATCCTAATGTACATACCATTTTCCTTCCAAATCCTATCCTATCTATACACACCACATATTTATATTCTGGATTCTGAGACATGCTCACTCTAATACATCTACTTTTGTTAATTGGACTCTTGTTTTGATTTCTGTATTTGTATTGTATTGGCGAGACACACTGTTGCCGCTAGTAACATAAGCATTTCACTGCACCTGCTATAATACCTTCAAATCTGTGTACCCAACCAATAAACTTTGATTTGATTTGAAAAGATATGCATCAACAGTATTGACACATAAGTCACTACGTTGCATTCAATGCAAAGAGATAAGCGTCAAGAGTGTTGACGCATAAATCAATACATTGCATTCATTGCAAAAAACTTGGCGAGAAAGCTGCGATGGGTAAATTGATTTCCTTTGGCTGTGATGACATTACAATGTCATATTTGAAAATGTCATAAAAGCTCCCTTTGGAAAAAAAGGAGACAAAATCTGGACCGTTCCCCTGTATTTTTAATCAACCTTTACCTAACCATGAAGTGCCTTGACATAAGGAATTTATTTTCTGACAAAGACGTGGCCAACAGCAGCTTACAATAAATGCATTTCCTTAGCGTGGTCTTTTTTAAAGACGGCACAGTTGAGGAATTAAGTCTATTGCTTTCACAATGTACACTACAGTATAGGGTAATTAATGCAGAAGAGATGGGTTGGGATTGAGCTAGAAAACAGATGCTTGCTTCTGAATAAGTGTTAGGCCAAAAATAACAGGCCTCTCATTTTGTGTTACAGATCTAACATCCAGGTAAAATGAGAAGATAACAGCCACCCTACCAAAAGCTCTCGTCCGAGCAATGAGGAGGTGTTCCCTGTTAATACTGAGTGGGTGTACAGGCAGGCATATGTGCACCAGCTCAAACACCCCTGACTGAAGCCTTCACTTTCAAAGCATTGATATGGCTGGTCAGATGTACTGCTACTGTACATCCGTTATGATACAATAAACTACCCAACTCTGAATAAAGGTAGAAGGAGAGATAATACCATTTTAATTTCAGTCAATTCAGTAATAACACTGGACAGATCGATTTGGAATCTTCTCAATTGGCTGCAGTTGTGATGGAATTGATGAATCTGACAATTAATCTGGATGGTTGTACAGTCGTCTCAAATAAAACTGTGAAGGACCTCGGCGTTACTCTGGACCCTGATCTCTCTTTTGAAGAACATATCAAGACTGCTTCAAGGACAGCTTTTTTCCATCTACGTAACATTGCAAAAATCAGAAACTTTCTGTCCAAAAATGACGCAGAAAAATTAATCCATGCTTTTGTTACTTCTAGGCTCGACTACTGCAATGCTCTACTTTCCGGCTACCCGGATAAAGCACTAAACAAACTTCAGTTAGTGCTAAATACGGCTGCTAGAATCCTGACTAGAACCAAAAAATTTGATCATATTACTCCAGTGCTAGCCTCCCTACACTGGCTTCCTGTTAAGGCAAGGGCTGATTTGAAGGTTTTACTGCTAACCTACAAAGCATTACATGGGCTTGCTCCTACCTATCTTTCCGATTTGGTCCTGCCGTACATACCTACACGTACGCTACGGTCACAAGACGCAGGCCTCCTAATTGTCCCTAGAATTTCTAAGCAAACGGCTGGAGGTAGGGCTTTCTCCTATAGAGCTCCATTTTTATGGAATGGTCTGCCTACCCATGTGAGAGACGCAGACTCAGTCTCAACCTTTAAGTCTTTACTGAAGACTTATCTCTTCAGTAGGTCCTATGATTAAGTATAGTCTGGCCCAGGAGTGTGAAGGTGAACGGAAAGGCTGGAGCAACGAACCGCCCTTGCTGTCTCTGCCTTGTCGGTTCCCCTCTTCCCACTGGGATTCTCTGCCTCTAACCCTTTTACAGGGGCTGAGTCACTGACTTACTGGTGTTCTTCCATGCCGTCCATGGGAGGGGTGCGTCACTTGAGTAGGTTGAGCCACTGACGTGGTCTTCCTGTCTGGGTTGGCGCCCCCCCCTTGGGTTGTGCCGTGGCGGAGATCTTTGTGGGCTATACTCGGCCTTGTCTTCGGACGGTAAGTTGGTGGTTGTAGATATCCCTCTAGTGGTGTGGGGGCTGTGCTTTGGCAAAGTGGGTGGGGTTATATCCTGCCTGTTTGGCCCTGTCCGGGGGTATCATCGGATGGGGCCACAGTGTCTTCTGATCACCTCCTGTCTCAGCCTCCAGTATTTATGCTGCAGTAGTTTATGTGTCGGGGGGCTAGGGTCAGTCTGTTACATCTGGAGTATTCTCTTGTCTTATCCGGTGTCCTGTGTGAATGTAAATATGCTCTCTCTAATTCTCTCTTCTCTCTTTCTTTCTTTCTCTCGGAGGACCTGAGCCCTAGGACCATGCCTCAGGACTACCTGGCATGATGACTCCTTGCTGTCCCCAGTCCACCTGGCCATGCTGCTGCTCCAGTTTCAACTGTTCTGCCTGCGGCTACGGAACCCTGACCTGTTCACCGGACGTGCTTGTTGCACCCTCGACAATTACTATGATTATTATTATTTGACCATGCTGGTCATTTACGAACATTTTAACATCTTGACCATGTTCTGTTATAATATCCACCCGGCACAGCCAGAAGAGGACTGGCCACCCCTCATAGCCTGGTCCCTCTCTAGGTTTCTTCCTAGGTTTTTGGCCTTTCTCAGGAGTTTTTCCTAGGGAGTTTTTCCCAGCCACCGTGCTTCTTTCACATGCATTGCTTGCTGTTTGGGGTTTTAGGCTGGGTTTCTGTACAGCACTTTGAGATTTCAGCTGATGTACGAAGGGCTATATAAATACATTTGATTTGATTTGATTTGACCTCAGTTCAGGTGTTAAGCGCGCCCAGGACCAGAAACAGTGTTCTAGAACGTGCCATGAGAGTGATACGGTTGGAGCAAGATACATCAGTATACTAGAAATGACGACAGTAGGTAGGGGGAAAGACCAAGCACTGATCTCTAACTCTCTAACTCTCTATCCCTAAAACCTTGGACTTGACTCTGTATTAACTAATGGGTCAGTAGGTTTCAGTTAGCAGGTTGTTAAAAACTTGTACGGTCATGCCTCACACTTGATAGTCCACAGCCATGTTGGGAAGGAAGTGAACTATTTTTTAATACTGTAGTGTTGAGGCCAACTAGTGAACCACTGAATATGGCAAATATGGCAAAAGATGTGATTTGAGACCATTGACACTGAAACCCAATTTAATCCATTATACCACACGATCTTCATTGTTCAATCACAAGACTCATCATTACACAACAGTAAACCTCCTCAACAGATCATCTTTCAGGAATTATTTTCTATCAAAAACTGCACAGTAAACAGAGACGTTTCATTAGGGGTCAGCATTTGGCACTGAAATCTCCCATATTTACATGAAAGCCTTTTTCCGAGAGATTTCAATAGATTGAAATCTGATACGATGCAGTTCGTTTTGATAATGCCAAGCAAGCAACCAGGTCAGCAAAAACCTGAGTTCACTCAGGTTCATCCACTGAAATGTTGTGTACCTAAAAAGAACAAGTAAAGACTCAAGGTGTTCTGGAAATCTACCGGGGGTCAGACATCAGAGTCAGAAAGAAGCTAAAACGAAAGAGAAAGATATCAAATGCTTATCTGTTGCACGGGCTGACTGATTGTTGCTCTTTTTAATGGTCTAAAGCTTAGTCCTACTGCTATTATAGGGTGGGGAGCCCCTTCTGAAGTTAGCATCTGTACCAAACTTATGAATGGTACCGAGTCATTTCAATTAGCCCTTACCATTTGACTAAATCAAATCTAAGGTAGCGTACACAGTTTAGCTGATGTTATAGCGGGTGCAGCGAAATGCTTATGTTACTAGCTCCTAACATGGTCTGCAGTTTAGTCCCGCTAGTCGAGGGTGGAAAGCCCCTTAGTTCTATGTAAACTATGGGGGGCTGATGGTGGCCCTCTACCACCACAATGCTAAAATGACGACCCAATGAAGTTAGCAACAGGGAGTTAATAGGAGTAGAAGCTAGCTAATGATCTTTTATTCTGTTATACTAACCAGCTATTGGCTTTCGCCAGTGATCACCTATTCACCTACTTACCATACAAGTGGTTAGCATTAGCATCAGATTAACATCTGAAATAGTCAATCCCCAATCCTCAAAACAGTTTAATCTGACCTATAAGAAACAGAGCCGACAAAGACCCACTATGATCCTGCCAGTGGGGTATCTTACATGTGAAAATGTCTTAATGAATGTTTTCATCAGGTTAGTAGAAGAGTTATTTGACAAGCATGCAAGAGGCTGTTTGGGTTGGAGCTACGAAACAAAAATTCTCCTTTCTCTTCAACACTGGTTTAAAACGTTTCCTCAGAGTGGGAGTGTAAGTCTGTGATTCAACTTGTGAGGAGTGAAATGATAAGGGTGGTAATGTAGCAGCTGTTTTTACATAGAGATGATACTAAAGTTATTATTTTTATTTTTTGTAAAATATAATTTAATCTTTAATAGACAATACAAAACATACACATACAAACAACATCGAACAAACATCCATTACATCACACCTGCCCAGACCCACTAGCATGCTCACCCCAAGTGGTTAGAGAGGTGGGCCAGTAACCGAAAGGTTGCTGGCTCAAATCCCTGATCTAACAAGGTAAAAATCTGTCATTCTGCCCCTGAGCAAGGCAGTTAACCCACTGTTCCCCCGGGCGGCAAAGACATGGATATCGATTATGGCAGCCCCCCACACCTCTCTGATTCAGAGGGGTTGGGTTAAATGTGGAAGACACATTTCAGTTGTACAACTGACTAGGTTTACCCCTTATCTCCAGCTCCCACATCACTTTCCGCAACATGGCCTGAAATGGCACCATTTTGTTTCTCTCCATAGCCCACGTACTTTCAATATTTCAATAATAAATCATTTGAATATCCCATGTGTTAATGATGGCGGATTGATTTCCAAGTTTTTAGTATACGTTGTTTCAAGATGAGTGATGAGAAGAGCATCATCCAACCCATTGGGTATCTCACTACACTTCCATATGTCATGTCTTGAAATATGCAGACAAACGGATTAAAAGTAAGTTAACATTGTAAAACCAACTTTCTAGCTCCGCCCACAACTTCCGGACATTATAGTGTTCCCAGAGAGCATGGATCATTGAGTCATTAATAGTTTTACACTAAAGACATGACTCTGACGTTGTGCTGTAGAATTTGTGCATTTTGTCTCTTGTATAATAAACATTAGTTTATACTGGATTAAGCGTACATTGTCGTTAAATGTAATTTTGTTAGTTATGCTCCAGCTTTCCCTCCATCTTGTGCCAACATCAGTTCTCCCGAAGTCTTGGTTCCAGTAGTTTATATTTTTTCTAAGAGATTGTCAGTTGGATATGCTCTCTGCAAGGTTTTGTTTATCTTCCCTATCAAATTAACATCCTTTTCTGACTCAAATAAGATTCCCTCAAGGTTGCGCTGATGTCGAAAACATTTCTAATCCATATTTTGTGATTTGGAACTTTTATGTTGCATGTATTTGATACTATCTACATTGGTCAGTCCAAAATTACCTTTTAATTCTGTCATGGAAATTAATGTATTTCCTGTTACCGTGTCATTTACAATTGCAATGCCTTTAGTTTTCCATGTGGTCCAATTTATCAGTGAATTGTGAAAAGCTATCCAAGGAATGTTCCACAGGGTTGTGTTTTTAGGAAGTCACATTGGTTCTTGTAGAATACATTTCATTTTCTTCCAAGATGTTACTGTGTTCGTAACCATGAAGTTGTTAATGTTCTTAGCTTTATCCTTTGAAAATAGACATGTAAAAAATATTCTGAGGATGAGCATCCACATCTTCAATATGTTCTTATTGTTCTTCTTTAGTGCATTTAAAGATGCACTATGCAGAAATCGCTCCACCATTTCCTGGTTGCTATAATTCTAATAGTTTTCCTAATTTCAGTTTATGTGACTAACAAGCAAGTGTAATGTAGAAAATCACTGGACCATCTAAACCGCTGTGAAATATCTTTTCCATATCCAAAAATATTGAATTTTCATCTGTTTGAAGCTGGTGTACAAAACCGAAAGGTAAAAGAGCAAAAACTAACGGGAAGCAGAGAAATAGCGCACATAAAACAGATATACCCCTTCATAGTCTTGCTTCCAATGAGAATGACAGCTCTATAACACACATTTCTATGTGAATTTGATCAGGTCGCCCAAAAAGTTACATATTGCAGCTTTAACTATATGCCGCAAGTAAAAGCCTTGGGTAGCGAGTTGATACAACTCCAAGTCTGGAAGGTTAAAACCACCCTTAGGAAGATGTAAAACTTTCCTTTTTATTCTATGAATTTTATTTGGCCATATAAAGTATTTTATGACAGAGTATACTATGTTTCTTCAGTGGGGTAATTGGTATTACCAAAAATAAATACAAAAACTTCTAAAGATGTTTATAAAGTTTACAACAGGGAGTTTATATGATTGGAAGCTAGCTAATGATCTTCTATTCTGTTACAGTAACTATCTATTGGCTTTTCGTCAGTGATCACCTATTCGCCCAATTACCATACAAACGTTAACATTAGCATCAGATTAGCATCTGAAACGGTCAATCCCCAATCCTCAAGAGAGTTAAATCTGACCTATAAGAAAAAGTCCAGACCCACTATAATCCTGCCAGTGGGATATCTTGCATGTGAAAATGTCTTAATGAATGTTTTCATCAGGTTAGTAGAAGAGTTATTTGACAAGCATGCAAGAAGAGTTTGGGTTGGAACTACAAAACAAAAATTCTCCTTTCTCTTCAACACCGGTTTTAAAAGTTTCCTCAGAGTGGGAGTGTAAGTCTGTGATGCAACTTGTGAGGAGTGAAATGATAAGGGTGGTAATGTAGCAACTTTCTTTTCCATAGAGATTATACTAAAGTTATCCATTGTGGTCCAGGTTTATCTTTATGTCAAAGTCTCAAAACGTAACATGCTAAATCCTAATCATCACTAATGAAGTCACTGAAAGTTGAGTGGGTGGGACAAAGTCCTAGACTATCACAGAGGGGCCCAAACACTGCTTCAAACTTCATTAAAAAGGTACAAAGCTTTAAACATGTTACAACATTCTTAAAAATGGTAACATCAAGGCACACTATATGCCTTGATGTTTGCTTCACTGTTTCAACCATTATGAACCTTGTGAGCAGGTTCTCTACTGCCTAATGTAAAATAAAGAAAGACTGAAGGTCTCTCAACAATCTCCTCCTCTCCGGCTGGCATTCAGCTCTGACAAGGATGTAAAGATTTTAGGGACAGATTTGATGAAGCTACATTTTTTGGACATGTTCAACATCCTGTGTCGGTGATCATTCCATAACCTTCATAAATAGCATTGTAGAACCCATTCTTCTACTGCCATTGGCTCTCAGTTCACACCATAAAAACATCACAACATACCTACTTTATATCTGGCTACATCATACCCTTACCACTAGATAACGTCTAGGCAGGTAGTCTACGAGTAGCCTGCTACGCCAAGACAAAAGCGCAGAGTAATCACGTGGTTAAAATCCAAGAACATTTCCTGCCTAACCACATATCTGTGTTTTGTTCCCCAGAAGAACAC
Organism: Salmo trutta; assembly: GCF_901001165.1. Lineage (NCBI taxonomy): Eukaryota > Metazoa > Chordata > Actinopteri > Salmoniformes > Salmonidae > Salmo > Salmo trutta. The sequence continues at coordinate 17,441,466 of NC_042992.1, forward strand.
ACCAACCACAGCTCACTTGACAAACACACTTAAAAGCTCATGGGCAAACAAAATAAATAAAACAACAAAACAATCTACACACCTAAGTGATATGTGTGTGTACTTTGAGAGGGGGGCGGGGTGAGTGTATGCTATGAGTATGTGTGAGGGGCTGAATGTTTAGGGGAGATATATGGGGGATTGATTCAGATCAGAGGGGACTTAATACATAACACTGTTTGGAAACACAAACAAAGTTGTCAGAGCCTCACTCTCAACCTTATTTTAAAGGAGTGCAATGATGTTCCTCTGCAACCCCCCTGTCTCTCTCTGTGTCTCTCTGTGTGTCTCACAGGCTCTGCCCCCTAGGAGCGGAGGGAGTGGTGAAAGTATAAAACCCCTTGGGTTCCCTCCAGTCAGACTGTAGACCTACTGGAAACTATAGAGACACCTGAGTGTTGCCCCACTGGCTAAACTATCCCATCACAATGTTGTCACGGTAAGTGAATACTAACACAAGGATGGCTAGCTTTGGGTATTTATTTGGAACTTACATGTGTGTACGGGTACTTATACAATTACTCAATCTATTTGGACATATATCTGTATTCTTGGGGGAAGTTTTATTTGTCACTACATGTAGAATGAAACCTGAGAAGTTTACATCTGCTGGGGTATTTCAATGATGGCAAGAGGGGATAGTTGAATGAATTGTTTTTGTGTGGATGACAATGTGTTGGAAATGTATGTGTAGTTCTTTTTCTTATTTAAGATTTCCTTGTTCATTTCTAAACACCAATAACAATAGCATCAAAACCCAATAATGATTGTGGTACGAGATAAAATGATGGGACTCTAGACAGTCTTTAAAAAGCTTTTGAGAAGTCAGAATTTGAGAAAGTCTAAATGTTTAATAAACACCCTGTGTTTGACTTTTCATTATATTACAAAGATAAAGTACATAATCTAACAACTTTTCATTATATTACAAAGATAAAGTACATAATCTAACAACTTTTCATTGATGAACTTTTAATGAACTTTTAATTGGTTTTAGTGATCATTAATTATCCATAAGATATGTTGAACATAAGAATGGCCATAAGATACCTTTCCCTGCTGCAAGGTACATATATTCACATTTATTATAACGCTATGAGCAGGGGAAACACATTTCCTGCAACCTTCCATTCTCAAATAGTCCTTTTAAAATGTTCCACTGCCACTAAAAACCCTAAGATGGCTTCTAGTAGAACACAGACTATCTGTTAGACTAAATTATTGTTTAAAAAGTGAAGTGATCAGTTATATCTCTGTGTTCTTATTCTTACAGACTGTTGATTGTTCCTTTGATCTTTGCTTTGGCTGGTCTTGCTATCTCAGCCCCCGTTAATGGTAAGAAAACATTCAAGGTAACATTCTTATAAATCGTATAAATGTGGGTGAATTTAGAATTCTTCCATCAGTAACTACAGTTTAATAATAATGACAATTTTATAGTTATGTAGTTGTGTTTTTATTTAAGTTTAATTTCGTTCATCATTGTGACAAAACAATGGTTTACGCATTTCATGCTTCACCTTTCCAGTTATCCGGTTTAAGCTACTCTAAGCTACACTGCAAACATAAAGTGAGCAAATATACAAACCCAAATGACCATTACATAATGTTTAAGTGAGGAGGCATTTCCAATGTATACAGCGACCTCCATCCATCTCATTGAATCACAATGGGAGTCCTCTGCATATCCACAATGGCAGTGTAATCAGAACCCTGGTCTCTCTGTGGAGACATAAAAGAGGTCTGTTCTCCTTTGCCTGATGTGGGGTAGAGAGAGGAGTAGGGTGGGCCTCATATGACCCATTCACATGGAGCTAGTTCCCCAAACCACTAATCATGCTCCCCTAACGCTATCTAATGCACATTTATTTGACAGATGGAACCGAGGCAGACAATGATGGTAATGTGTAATTTGTGTTTTATCATGGCATTCCTAATTACCACAACAGTTAGAAAAGTACATGCTAATCAGCTTTGCTAATTAGAAGTGTTTTTGTATTCAGTCTGAACTAGTGTTTATGTTGGTGTAATGACACCATTCCTTGTGCTGTGTGTTTCAGAGAGAGCTGCCCTCTTGCTAGTGCACCTTAAAGGTAAGCACACTGACAACCCCTCCAGTCAAAGCCTACACATATAGGTTATATATGGATCGCTTCCGATATGTGCTTTGTCGTTTTATTTCATTTTCATTTGAAAACACTGGAATGAAACCTCAACAGTGCTAAAAATCAAACCATTTGACTGTTGCATAATTGGATACATTAAGATACTGAGTTTTCCAGTTTGTTATTGGCTTAGCTGGGTGATCATTGGCAAGGGGTGCTATGATACTTTTTTTGTCTCAGGTGACAAAGATGGCGAAGGCCTCACAGGCAGCCCGGATGGAGTCTCCGCAGGTTTGTACTGACGCCAATGTATCTCCTACCTAATACCTTCTTAACCACACAAGGTATGTACCATTTTATACCGACGGAAACTAATAAGAAATCCTCTGTTGTTCACAGGGACCACAGATGGGACTGATTCCAGTAAAGAGCTAGCAGGAGGTACGAGGGTCTGGGTCTGGGGATCTTTCCATCAAGGAAGAAGTTAATGTCATCTTGAGTGAATGATGTAGACCCAACTCAACTAGACTTTCAAGGAAACCAACTCTGTAGATTAGAGAACAAGAATGAATATGCTGATTCCCTAAGAAAGAAAAACATTTCCCCTCACAGTACCAGTGAACAAACATGAGAGAAGGAACACTGAGCTGTTGATCATGGTTTGTTTTTAGGTGCAGTGGATTCCTCACCTGATACAACAGACACCCCAGGTCAGTGTGTGTGTGTGTGTGTGTGTGTGTGTGTGTGTGTGTGTGTGTGTGTGTGTGTGTGTGTGTGTCTGTTGACAACACATGTTGAGCCGCTCCGACTATAATGTAAGAAACACACACCTAATCATTCATTAGCCACAATTATCAAAATTATAGCAAATAATTAGTGAGCAGACAAAATGGGCCTGCTATAAGACTATAAAAAAACACTTAACTATCCCCTATAGAGGATCTGCAATGGTGGATACTCAAATATACTGTATAAATACAGTATAACAACAGCAGCACCCCCCGGAACGTAGCTAAACAAATGCTTTCTAGACCAGACAGCAAATGTCTCAGAGTCTGATTATGTGCTGTGGGGCCATGCTGAAGGTTTGCACAATTGACAGAATAAACCAAAGGGGTCTCAAATCCAAGGCAAACGTATATCAAGGCTCGCCAAAAACCACGTTTCCCAGTTCCCCAAACCTCCTCATGCCATAACACATTGTTTACTTACTGTCATTCTATAACACCCACTATAAACTACATCAGATGTCTTAGAGGAATACATTATCTGAAAGACAGTAAGCCCAATCAAAACCAGTTACCAAGGAAACATGTAATGGTAATATTAATCTTACCCAGACAGATTTTAGTACTGAAGAGTCCATGGCTAAAACGTCTAATGCCAAACGTCTAATTCCAACTCACCTGATGTTTGTTCTTCATTTATCAGATGCCAGTAGCAGTGATACATTCCCAGACACAAACAGTGAGAAACCAATTCATTTTAAATTCAATGAAAAACACTCTATACTAGGGATTTCACAGAGAGCATCATACTCACCCTTCCTTGTCCTACAGACAGAGATACCAGCGTGGAAACTACAGGCAATCCTGATGACTCTGATGCCCCAGGTGAGACCTAGGAGCAAAATACACTAAGATCAATGATAAGGGTTAAGGGCAAAGGTCGAAATCATTCGATAACAATGCAGGATGTACAGATGCAGTCTTCTACTGTGTGTCACAGCACTGCGTGCCACACATTCGCCTGGGTCAAAATCTGTGAGAGAAAGTCAGACTACCCTAAAATGATTTCCATGGTGATGATGAGAATGCATGGCATTTGTTATTTCCCCAGGCGGCACTGGCCTGTGCTGTGCTGTCATGTGCAATTATTTTTTACAATAACTACTGCATCTGTCTGTCTACTTTCAAGTGCGAATTGGACAAACCTGGGGGAAGACATACTGCAGCCATACATCTATTGTCAAGCATAAATCAAATAAATCATTTTAGTGGCAGTTAACATCAGCAGCAAATAGATGGCCAAACTACTGTATGGTTATGTAATCATGTTCAATAACAAGGTAAGAAATGAGACAGTATTTTCATACCTTCCAATAACATTGTCATTATGTTAAGATGCAGCTGAAGCAGCAGGCAGCCAAGATACAACGGACGCAACCGGTGAGTGAAACAATACGTCTTAGAGAGATGTTCTTGCTACCCAATGTCAGTTGTCTCATTCTTTTGGACACAACAGTAACTTTAGTCAAAACAAAGATACAAAGTGAAAGGCAAGTTCTTCTAGACTAGAGTTATCATACCTAGTAATATAATAAAGTACAAAATGATAGTTCATCTGATACATAGTAATATAATGATACAGAAATACTGTTACATTACTAGAACCTTGAGCGGAGTTGCCAACAACCGGAAGCATCCGGTTTCCAGGGATACAGCTGTCTTCCACCTAGCTTCCTTTTCCGCAGAAAAGTGGATGTGGGAACTCCACTCAGGCGTTTCTTTTACTCCTTCTACATTAGCTTACATTATTAGCTGAGTCCACATGGCTACGTTAATGGAGGGATGTTGGGTAGAGCTGATGATGACTGGCAGTACATGATCAAATATGATCTGTTTTTCAGATGCCTCTGAGGCAGTGGCAGAGACCGTAGACACTTATGATATACCAGGTGAGGGCACATCTTGCAGCACATAAAGCAATGGCAGTCTTCACAACCACTGAGCCTAAATCTTCAAGTCCTTCATCACTGTTAATGATCATTTTGACTTGACATACATCAATCAATAGATAGACAGATCAACAATAAGTATTGGAATTGAGATACACCCAGTTATTGGAATCGGGATACTGACCCAGTTATTGGAATTGGGATACTGACCCAGTTATTGGAATCAGGATACTGACCCAGTACTCTTTAGTACAGGTCAAAAATAGTGCACTGTATAAGGAATAGTGTGCCATTTGGGACGTACCCTAAAACATTTAACTAATTCTAGACTAGGGCCACAATAACACTCACCCATTACAAAACGGCCATAAATTGTTTGAATTTTGACTCATTTAGTCTGTCTTCACAGATGGTGCTGATGACAGGGAGAAGGTGTCAACAGAGGTGTCATCAGAGGATTTGGGTAAGACCCATTCTCTCTGACTTACTTGCACAATAACCAAACTCTAACTTCACAGATCATCGGAAAATACTAACATTATCATTGTAATTAACATTATCATTGTATCAAGCATTATCATTATAATAAACATCATCAGTGTAACAAACATTGCTGTAAACATCAACAGGCCGACTTATAATAGATCTATGTTGTTAATTAATAAATATAGTACATTTATGTTGCTAATTCAATTATGATTTCAGACTCAGCAGGTGTGGATAAGTCTCCAGAAAGTGACTCCACAGAGTCTCCAGGAAGTGACTCCACAGAGTCTCCAGGAAGTGACTCCACAGAGTCTCCAGGGAGTGACTCCACAGAGTCTCCAGGAAGTGACTCCACAGGTAAAATGTGTTTAAAGCAGACATTGTGACAGTCCTGACACACACAATACACTGATCCCCCATTCAAAGCATTGATAAGTAGACAATACAGTATCCTGTCTAATGAAAATATGATTAGGTACTCATAATAAAACACACAACCAACTTTTTGTTTCTTTTCAAGATGAAGTGCTAACAGACGTGCAAGCTGACTCTGCTGGTAAGTATGAAGAACAACATCAAGGTTTTTATTGTAATGTTGTACTAGACAGGTTCATTGGCAATTCAAAGACATCAAATAATAGGTTACGGCAGTTTGATGACATAAATCATGTGTTATTGTAGATGTGACCAGTGATGACATGGATGAGGCCACAGAGACGGGCAAAGATGATGACAAGAGTGACGACAAGAGTGATACAGGTGTGTTTAGTTGACATTTCTGAACATTGATTGTCTGGGAAACTGTAATTTTGAGCTGTTCTACCCTTCAGTTGGTCATGAATCTGTTTTAGTCTTCATTCTCATCTGCATCCTCTTGATGTAGATGAGAAGGATGCCGCAGATGAAGAAAAAACATTAGATAACGACTCTGCAGGGGAGTCTGCTCATTGAAGGTTACGAACCCTATTCATTACCAGGATGTCTAAACACTCTGTTACTTGTCTGCAGATGCTGCCACAGACAAAGATGACAGTGATGAGGACAAGGACACTGAACTAGATGGTAAGGCCCGTGCAGAAGACACACAGACAGAGGAAGCGGCAGACAGAGACAGCAAACAAGGCGCTGCAGACTCAGACTCTGACACAGACGATGACAGGCCGGAGAAAGATGTCAAGAACGACTCAGATGACAGCAAGGACACCACCGAAGAAGACGACAAACCAGACAAAGATGATAAGAAAAACAGAGACAGCGCAGACAACAGCAATGATGACAGCGATGAGGTGATCCAGGTCCCCAGGGAGGAACCAGAGCAGCAGGAAATGAACCTGGAGGAGGGAGGAGTGATTGGCAGCCAGGAGGAGACTGTAGCCGCAGACATGGAGGAGGGGAGTGATATGGGGGACCAGAAGCCCGGCCCTGAAGACAGCATCGAGGAGGGAAGCCCTGTAGGGAGGCAAGATTTTGAGCCTCCACAGGATTCGGAGGAGGAGGAGCTGGAGGCAAAGGAGGAGGAGGAGCTGGAGAAGGAGGCAAAGAAGGAGGAGGAGTTGGAGGAGGCGGAGGCAAAGAAAGAGGAGGAGGAGCTGGAGGAGGCGGAGGAGGAGAGGAAACTAAAAATGGGGGACAGTCAGGAGGACAGTAAGGAGGACAATAAGGATGAAAGTGAGGCTGAACGAGACTCCAACAGTAAAAAGGACATTGGGACCATCGATACCCCTGAACCACAAGAGGATGACAGTGAAGAGGACACTGATGATAGCATGATGAAAGAGCCCAAAGGTGAGGTTACCACTACAAAACCATAGAAATGAAGCTAATAATTAGGCCAGGTCATGCGGTCAGGAAAAACAGCTAATAATGAAAAGTACATATGTGATTCCATGTAAAAGATGGTGTAGTATTGTTAGTGACAATGGTATTATATTGTGGTAACTGAAGCACTTCTTTCTGATATAGATTCTGACGATGCTGAGTCTGAGAAAGATGATAAGGACAAGAATGATATGGACAAAGAAGATATGGACAAGGATGATATGGACAAGGATGCCTCTGGTAAGTCTCTCTATCTTGTGTGTCACTTGATCACCTTGCCTGTTTTTCAGCTGACCCATGCAGTAGTGAATGAAAGCGATGTCAAGTAATTTATGTCAAACGGTCCATCATTTTCTTTTCATAGACTCAGAGGATGACCAATCTGAATCGGATGCAGAGCCAGGCGCAGATTCACACACAGGTTTATTTCCTCTGATCCTGAATAATATCACCGGGGCTTTCAAATGGCTTGTTCTTTAGCTGTTGTAACATTCAAATTAATTATTGTGGTTCAACATAATATATATTCATCGGTTCTTTAGATGAGGATGAGACCAACGAGGATTAACATTTTGAAAAAAATGCATGTGAAATAAAAAACATTGGCCATACGTATGTATTCTAAATAATGTATGTATTCCATACATATGTACGTATTCCAGATAATGTACGTATTCCATACAAATGTATGTATTCCAAATACATTTACAAATGTATATCACGCATTAAAATACATTACAAAATGCATAAAAAATACATTATTTGGCCATTTATTTTATTTCACACATATATCCTAAAATGCATCAAAAAAATATATTTGAAATCATTAGTTTTTCTCATATGTATGTAATAATAATTGAAATAGTAAAAACAAAGCTGATTCGTGTTTTTTTTCTCAGATGTCGATGAGATAGATAGGGAAGAAACAATGACTCCAGATTCAGAAGGTAAGGCCCAAAACTGACTTACTTCTTGGGGTAGTTACCAATGAAAGGACCAAGCATTCTAAGGCTTCCTCACCAGGGGAAGAAACAGTGCATTTATGTTCACCAGTCAACTCAGTCAACGAGCCACAAAGTAAACACATCTTTTGTCCTTGTGACTTTTCTGATCAGATGTCTGTTTGTTTGAACAGAGATAATGAAGTCTGGTGAGATGGACTCGGTTGTCGAGGCAACTGAAGGTAAGAGAGGAGACAGGACTGCCCTGCCTGATGCCTCCCACAGCTCACATCAATAGACACTATGCAGACACAAACATGAACACGCCCGTACGCACACACAAACACGCACACACACAGGAATCCAGGGCACTTTGTTGTAGCTAGACCAGTTAAATAAACAACTCTAATGAACTCACCAGAGGTTTGGTGTGGAGGACTGGCTGTGTTTGTGCTAAATTGCTTTAAATGGCCCCTTTCTTCTTCTTCCATAAGCCTATCCCCCCCCCCCCCCCCCCCACACACACACTTATCCAAAGCACATGATGAGGTGGGAATGACAAGTATGAAGAAGTGACAGAGCAACACATAGACAAAAGAAAGTTATTGGAATAAATGTGTTTCATTCTTTTCTCTGTCAGCCGTTCCAGCTGCCATTCTGGACCAACCAGACCAACAGGATGACATGACACAGGGCGCCTCGCAGGGTAATGTCAGCAGAACACTGCAACACACCAAACCACGTCAGCACTTTAATATATAATAATATATGCAGTTTAACAGACACTTGTATCCATTTTATGGGCGTCCATTTTACATTTCCATTGCAGACTTATTTGACCCGTCTGTCACTCTGACATACGTTTATTGTACGGTAAGATGCAGTCAGATGCTGTTGTATTCACTTCTATGTACTGTATATTTAATTTGATTTCCAGCCGCTGATGCTGCTGCCACCGCCCCGGCAGCCCAGTCTTAGCCCTGTGGGTTGAGCCCACAGCACGCTGTGGATGGAATCAGACATTTTGATAGGTACCTAAAGCCATACCCATTGATTTGTACTTACTAATGAGAGGAGAGGTATCCTGTACATTGAAAAAATATATATAATCATTTCACATTCCGTCTCCTTTCATTGCAGACCCATCATGGTGAATCTCACAGAAAACTGACAACAAGCAATATCAACAAAAACTTTAGTCAAATGTTGCTCTTAAGTTCTTTAACCCTCTTTTGCCACTCAAAATGGTGAAGGTGTGTGCAGTGTCTATGAGGATAAAATTAAATTATTCTACTTTTTTTGGTGTACATTACATTTTTACCCACTTTTTCACTGTATTGTTGTTTGGGTGGTTGGATATTGGATAAAATGGTCACTGTAGTTACACTCCTGTCATATTAACTAGAATATTGATCAAATGGTCACTATGTTCTCTTACAATGCCCTTGAGAAAACCAGAAGTCTGTTTTTTAATTCAGTCATTGTAGGTTTGGTATGTTTCTGCAGGGTTCCTACTGTTATCCTCCTGCTTTCATATGATGCATTGCTGTCTCAGTCCTTGACAGAAAGCTCAATTGGCACTTTGTCCTTCTAACTGATAACAGCTGCTACATTTGAAAAATAACTCAGACTGACTCACAGCTCAACATTCGTTTTTTAAATTATGAAAAACATTAGGTCATTTATACAAAATGAAGTGTACATAAGTTTTATGGCGCAACATTGTCTTTGATAAGGTATACAAAACAAATCTAGAGAAAGTAATAAAAAAGTGTGATCTACATTGGTCGGAAAGATTGTAAAATAACAATTGTATAGACATAATGAGAATGTCATTTGAATATGTACACGGGGGGGAAATCTAATAAAGACTGATTTGTCAGCAAGTTTTTGGGGATAATAGCTGTATGTGTGTGTTTTTGTGAATCAGTTGATGAAACGAGAAGCCGGTAAGAAGCCTACTCATGGACTCCCAGGACTTTCAAATCAAATTGTATTTGTCACATGCTTCGTAAAGAACAGACGAAATGCTTACTTTACAATAATATCAACTATAAATAATATGATAACATATCAAATGTACAAAATATAATAATAATCAATAGAGTTATGAGAATTTGACACACATGTCAAGGTCAATAGCCATGTTTTGAAGTTGCAAAGTCCTACATCTGGGGTCTGTGATAACATAGCACACTTGTAACCAACACAGTAATAAAAGGGACCACGCCAATGACAATGAGGACATGAAGAAGAAGCGTGAAGTAGCCTGGTAGCAATCCCTGTTTAGCTACAGGTAAGGCAGGGCCAGCGGACACACATTTCTCCTAAACAGTATCTTGAGACATTCGATCGACTGTTTATTATGCCTTAGAGTAGTGTTCAACACTCCTATTCCTGACAAAGCTTTCATTCTGGATGGATAGTGCCACGCCCTACTTTCCTTTAAAACAAGTCAGTGTCACTGTGGCGTTTGTCTTCTAAGAAAGCAGCATGTCATTGGCATTGCTTATTTACGCATTCCTTGACCTTGTCCTAAGAAATCTGCAAGAGCAGGCAATCCAGCGCACAAAAAAATCTATGCATTCTGTTTTAAAATGCCATACACACTGAGTATACCAAACATCAGGAACACCTTCCTCATTTTGAGTCCCCCCCCCCAATGTTGACTCCAATGTTCCCACAGTTGTGTTAAGTTGGCTGGATGTCCTTTGGGTGGTGGACAATTCTTGATACACACAGGAAACTGTTGAGTGTGAAAAACCCAGCAGCGTTGCAGTTCTTGACACAAACTGTTGCGACTGGCATCTACTACCATACCCCGTTGAAAGGCACTTAAATCTTTTGTCATGCCCATTCACCCTCTGAATGGCACACATACACACTCCATGTCTCATTTGTCTCAAGGCTTAAAAATCCTTCTTTAATCTGTCTCCTCCTGTTCTACACTGATTGAAGTGACATCAATAAGGGATCGTAGTTTTCATCTGGATTCTGGTCAGCTTATGTCATGGAAAGAGCAGGTGTCCTTAATGTTTTGTATACTCAGTGTAAATGACCAATAACATTGAACTGGTAAGGCTTTTGTACAGTTCACAGGTGTCCTACATTAAAAGGAAATAAACAAAACAATTCTCCAGCCCCACCCCAACATCAACATCTGTGATGCGTTTCTATGTTTTGTAGTGAAAAAGATAGAGGAAGATAAGTGTTTCCAATTCCACTTATCTTCCTCCATCGTTTTTTACTACAAAACATAGAAACGCGCCATTTTCACATACCGTATGTTGTGGTGGTGTTGGAAATGATGAAAATGAAGTAGAAAAATGTAGAAATGTCTCTTTAAGATAAAACAGCACTACACAGAAATCCATCTGAGACATTACTATTTGCTGTTGAATACATATTTATTTTTACACATGAACACATTCTGACAAGGTGTGACAACACGATGGTGGTAGGCCTGATCACTGACGACGATGAGACAGCCTACAGGGAGGAGGTCAGAAACCTGGCAGTGTGGTGCAAGGACAACAACCTCTCCGTTAACGTTAGCAGGAGGAGCTGATCATGGACTACAGGAAATGGAGGACTGAGCACACCTCCATCCACATCAACGGGGCTGTAGTGGAGCAGGTCGTGAGCTTCATGTCCCTCAGTTTCCACATCACTAAGGAACTATCATGGTCCACACACATCAACACAGTCGTGAAGAGGGCAAGACAACGCCTCTTCCCCCTCAGGAGGCTGAAAATATTTGGCATGGGCCCTCAGATCCTCAAAATGTTCTACAGCTGCACCATTGAGAGCATCTTGACTGGCTGCATCACCGCTTGGTATAGAAACTGCTCTGCATCCGACCGCAAGGTGCTACACAGGGTAGTGCGTACGGCCCAGTACATCACTGGAGCCACACTCCCTGCCATCCAGGACCTCTATACCAGGAGGTGTCAAAGACTCCATCCACCCAAGTCATCGACCTTTCTCTCTGATACTGCACGGCAAGCGGTACCGATACACCAAGTCTGGAACCCTCAGGACCCTGAACAGCTTCTACCTCCAAGGCATAACACTGCTAAATAGTTAGTTAAATAGTTCACCAAATAGCTACATGGACTATCTGCATTGACCCTTTTTGCACTAACTCCTTTGTCTCATCACATACACTGCTGCTACTGTTTATTATCTATCCTGTTGCCTAGTCACTTTATTCCTAGTTATATGTACATATCTATCTGTAACGATGTGCGCTGAGAGCTGGGAAGCAAGTTCAGGGAAGCAAGTGTTTTAATAAATAAACACAACGCAATACAAAAACAAGAAACACTAACAGCACACAGACATGACACAGAAACAGAAACAATGACGCCTGGGGAAGGAACCAAAGGGAGTGACATATAAAGGACAGGTAATCAGGGACGTGGTGGCGTCCAGGTGAGTCTGATGATGCGCAGGTGCGCGTAACGATGGTGACAGGAGTGCGCCAAAACTAGCAGCCTGGTGACCTAGAGGCCGGAGAGGGAGCACACGTGACACTATCTCAATTACCTCGTACCCCTGCACATCGATTCAGTACTGGTAACATGTGTATGTAGCCAAGTTATTACCTCGTACCCCTGCATATCGATTCAGTACTGGTAACATGTGTATGTAGCCAAGTTATTACCTCGTACCCCTGCACATCGATTCAGTACTGGTAACATGTGTATATAGCCAAGTTATTACCTCGTACCCCTGCACATCGATTCAGTACTGGTAACATGTGTATATAGCCAAGTTATCACCTCGTACCCCTGCACATCGATTCAGTACTGGTAACATGTGTATATAGCCAAGTTATTACCTCGTACCCCTGAACATCGATTCAGTACTGGTAACATGTGTATGTAGCCAAGTTATTACCTCGTACCCCTGCACATCGATTCAGTACTGGTAACATGTGTATGTAGCCAAGTTATTACCTCGTACCCCTGCACATCGATTCAGTACTGGTAACATGTGTATGTAGCCAAGTTATTACCTCGTACCCCTGCACATCGATTCAGTACTGGTAACATGTGTATGTAGCCAAGTTATTACCTCGTACCCCTGCACATCGATTCAGTACTGGTAACATGTGTATATAGCCAAGTTATTACCTCGTACCCCTGCACATCGATTCAGTACTGGTACCCCGTGTATATAGCCAAGTTATTACCTCGTACCCCTGCACATCGATTCAGTACTGGTAACATGTGTATATAGCCAAGTTATTACCTCGTACCCCTGCACATTGATTCAGTACTGGTAACATGTGTATGTAGCCAAGTTATTACCTCGTACCCCTGCATATCGATTCAGTACTGGTAACATGTGTATATAGCCAAGTTATTACCTCGTACCCCTGCACATCGATTCAGTACTGGTACCCCGTGTATATAGCCAAGTTATTACCTCGTACCCCTGAACATCGACTCAGTACTGGTACCTCATGTATATAGCCAAGTTATTACCTCGTACCCCTGCACATCGACTCAGTACCGGTACCCCGTGTATATAGCCATGTTATCGTTACTCATTGTGTATTTATTCGTTGTGTTATTACTATTGATCTTTATTTCTCTACATTGTTGGGAGGGGACCATCAGTAAGCATTTCACTGTTAGTCTACACCTATTGTTTACGAAGTGTGTGACAAATAAAATGATTTGGTATCTATACACTGATTGTGTGCTCTCTCTGACCCCCCTGTGGAGGATGGTTGAATGGGTCCTTCCTGACCCTTCATTCATCACACTCTCCCTAAAGTAGGTTTCTATATGTCTCCTCTGAACGTTTAATGACAAATTCCCAAACTTAAGGCCATAACAATTTATGATTATGAGTCTCTCTTTAGCACAGTGCAACCAGGAAGAGCTTGACATCAAATGACACTTTCCAACAGCAGTTTGCAGCAGTTTGTGTCCCATTGGACCCCAGCATATTTCAAACAGATTTCATACAGAAATGGAATATCCCTTAACTGGGGTCAACCAGACATAGAGCGACATAGAGACATAGCGACATACCTGTAGAGACATAGATACAGTGAGACAGAGAGAGACAGACAGAGAGACAGCGAGACATAGAGACATAGAGACAGAGAGACAGAGAGAGAGACAGACAGAGAGACAGACAGAGAGACAGAGAGACATAGAGACAGAGAGACAGAGAGAGAGACAGACAGAGAGACAGACAGAGAGACAGAGAGACATAGAGACAGAGAGACAGAGAGACAGAGAGAGAGAGAGATGGACAGAGAAACAGAGACAGACAGAGAGACATAGAGACATAGAGACAAAGACAGAGAGACAGAGAGAGAGAGAGACAGAGAGAGACAGAGAGAGACAGAGAGACAGAGAGACAGAGAGAGAGACAGAGAGAGAGACATAAAGACAGAGCGACAAATAGAGAGAGAGAGAGACAGAGAGACAGAGACAGAGAGACAGAGAGAGAGAGAGACAGAGAGGAGGGGATATTATGTTCTCAAGATCTGGGTTTTGAAGTCATCCAGTGGACTAGATCGCTTGACCCAACCCCAAAAGAGCTGTTTAGAAGGGCTCAAGTTCCCACGTGGCTCCTCCAAAGGGCCCCTGAAGCCTGGAGGCCTTCTCACGTTACAAATCAACCAAACCTGGTGGTCCAGACCGGACGCAGCCTGCATGGAGACGGAGGAAGAGGAGGAGAAAGAGGAGGAGATGGGAGGTGAACCAAAGACAAAAGTCTCCAAACAGCTCAGAACAAAGAGTCTGTGCCCTGCCAGAAGACGAAATGGGGGAGGCCACTGAAGCTTGACCCCCCCCACAACCCCCTTCAACCTACATTAGTAGCTAACCTCCCCCCATGCTACTTTCCCAAAGAGTCGAGTGGGCGGAAGAGCCCCAGAAACCTGCAGTAATGTTATACCGGTACTTCAATTTGAGGTGTAAGAGGTTTTAAACACCTGCTACCTGATGGAAGGTATGATATCTGTGAGAAAAGTGCTACATTTTACCTGTAAAGTAGGTATGATATCGGTGAGAAAAGTGCTACCTTTTACCTGTAAAGTGGCATCTCCAGTAAATGGCTTACTTGCCTTACAAATCTGTCCGTGGGTAGGGTGCATTCAGAAGTAAAGGTGATCGCATTTTAGGCACTGGAAGTCCCTCTCAACAGAGAATGTCTTCAACAGTGTCTACGTCAGGAAACACTAGAAGCAGTATACAGTAATGTTCTTTAGATAGTTGGGGCCTGTATTCAACCCTGAGGGCCTATCCTGAATTACTTTGACAAACCTTTTTCTCTGTCATTTAATAGGTGATAAAACAAAGGTGATTAAAGGGGGAGGGGGGATTGAGACCATATATTATGATCCAATGTTCACTCTATCCATAAGAACAATGTTAGAGAGCCTGCAGCCTAGAGAGGTTACAGTCAGATTGAGATGTTTGTGGTTTGTTCCGTTTGTCCATAGTCGTTCTTTGTTTTCATTTAGACATATTTTTTGTTTGAGGTTCTTTTATTAATCTCTTTTATTACCTTCTGATGTTTTTTTTATCCCCTTTATGTTTTACTGCACTTTAAATAAAGTTTGATTTGATTAGAATTTGATTGCTCCCATAGAGATGAATTACAAGCTGATATATGACCACTCCCCTGCCAGTCATTTGAGAAATATCTCATAATACCACAAAGAATGACTCCTTCAGGAGGATCAGAGATGGCTCGTGACCACCAGGACAAAAAGCACTAACAGGATTTGAGATCAACTTGAGATGGCATGGTAACATGAGAAGGATGAAGTGTGTGTGTGAGTGTGTGTGAGTGTGTGTGCGCGTGTGTGTGTCTGTAAGCAATAATGTGTGTCTGTGTATGGGTAGTTAAGTGAAAATGAGCTATAAACAAGTTTTTAACTTTATTCACTATTAAGTAAAATGACCCAAATGCCTTCTAGGTTAAAATGTTAAATGCACTGTAGGACTACTACAAATGTACTGTTGTAGAATGCAAACTTAGGCTACATGTTTCAAGGATGCTTTGCCAAATGAATAATCTGTCTCTGATATTTCACAGCCTACAATAAAATGTTTTTTCCTTTCTTCTCCATTGCTCAGAGTTCACTACAAAGTCATTACACTGAAGATGAATATTCACTGTTGGTACAATCCAGTTTGTGCATGTGTATCACTCACTTGCTCTACCAACGAGCTTCAGTTAACCCAACCTCAATCCAGTCTAGAACCCATAGCTTCTGTCTGCCATATCCCCTGGACCTGAGTCTGAGTGGTCTGAGTGGTAAGACATCAGTTACCCCCAGTAAAGACAGACTACATCTGCACTGGTTCCCCTTCGAGGATGACGCTGGATCGATCCACCAGCCAGTCAGGCCTCTAATCTCGTCCGTCACCCAAGCTTGGCTCCAAGGCCACTATGGTTTCAACCCACAACAGCAACCCATTGTCCCAGCTCAAGGAGCCTAGCAGTCACATGAGCTGGTGAGGGGGGGACATGGATCTAGCTAAGAGGAATCTTGGCAAAAGGCTGACAGGGTCTATCACACTATAATAAGGCAGCCTTTCTATATGTCCTCCTCATCAACCCTGTTATTTTGATATCCAAAAGGCGGAAAGGGTCGCATCTCCTGCAGACACACTGTGAGTACCAGTCCCAAACCTTGTAAAGGAAATTAGGCCATGGTGCTGGTTCTGTTCAGTTGTTGCTGCTTGGCTACTGAACAACTAGAACATAAGGACTGGCTACTAGAACACAAGCACAATAACCTTTCTGGATTTTACACGTGAACTACATTGAAAATGTCTCAAATGAACTTCAAATAGCCAAAGCCAAGACACGGTTGATGCTAAATAATCAAATCAAGTAATAGGGCAATTTACTTAAAAACATAGGTCCAACATAAAAAAGAGATAAATTAATGCAAAGATGTATATTTATATATATATGTGTGTGTGTGTGTGTGTGTGTGTGTGTGTGGGGGGGGGGGGGGGGTTTAAGTTTCTCTGTGCGACTAAAGTCTATAGAGTTAACAAAGTTATTGGGTTGATCATGGGAACAGGCGGTCTTATATTTCAGTGGACAACAATGAGAGTCTGTTTTAATGGCAGAGGTAATTACTTTTGTTATGAAAGATATCCTTTTCCAGTTCATCAGGGAGAATTTATTAAACCAATAAGTCTCTGAGCTTCCAGATATTAATGACAGTGTAAAACAGTCCATCGGCTTGCCCTGACCTGGGATGGGACTGATGCGAATTGGCAAGCTCAGCAGGAATGCAATCACCCGGCACTGGAGAAGGGGGCTCAACTAACATTGTCTCTCCGGACAGCATTGGGTTTAATGTAGTATTCTACTTGGCAAACAGAGGAGGGACTAAACAGCGGTTTAATAGCTAATATACAGGTAACTACCAAAATAATGGAAACGCTTGTAAATGAGGGATACAAAGTATATTGAAAGCAGGAGCTTCCTCACAGGTGTGGTTCCTAAGTTAATTAAGCAATTAACATCCCATCATGCTTAGGGTCATGTATAAAAATGTTGGGCAGGCCATTACTTTGGCAATTTTTGGGGGCTACCATGGCTATGCCCCCATAGAATGACAATGCCCCCATCCACCGGGCACAAGTGGTCACTGAATGGTTTGATGAGCATGAAAACGATGTAAATCATATGCCATGGCCATCTCAGTCACCAGATCTCAACCCAAATGAACACTTATAGGAGATTCTGGAGCGGTGCCTGAGACAGCGTTTTCCACCACCATCAACAAAACACCAAATGATGGAATTTATTGTGGAAGAATGGTGTTGCATCCCTCCGATAGAGTTCCAGACATAGAATCTATGCCAAGGTGCATTGAAGCTGTTCTGGCACGTGGTGGCCCAACGCCCTATATAGACACTTTATGTTGGTGTTTCCTTTATTTTGGCAGTTACCTATAGAAAAAAAAGATGAGTAAGAAAAGGTAAGTTGTTTTTCATGACAGTATCCAGTAACACCATGGAAAACTTGGCTCAAAGGGCTTCAAGTTGTCTTTATGTGGGCTGGAAGTACACTATTTCCTGGAAAAAAAGTCTCATAGCAAGTTGGACTCCTCTGTTCATATCTAAGGCCTTCTTGGGCCTTAAAACATAACTAATGGGAAGAGAGCATAAAGCCTTACTCAACATCGACTAGTCTAACTCATTATCCCAGAGGTGTGGTTCGGGAAGGGGAGAGGTGCGCCACAGAAAAACCCTTTGGAGTCTCTTTGTGTCTGTCTGCCTCTCTCTCGGTGGCTCTGGAGAACCAGTCTCTACAGATCAGTATCACAATCTCCCTGTCAGGCCCATCTTCAACAGGGGGGCCACTAGAACCAAAACACTATTCACAATCCACAACCCATAACCCCATCCTCAGAAACGCTGCTGCTGCGCATTTCATGTCTCCTGTCTGTCAGCGAACAGGAAATGAGGGCAGAATGCAGAAGGCCACTCTCTTTCATTTCATAAGAAGGGTGGCTGTGCCCTCCACTGGCAGAGCAGCTCAACTGTTGATCTCAGAGCTGAGAGGTTAGACTAGAGGTGACAGCTCATGTCAGGGGGATTCAGGGAAGGCAAGGAGGTAGAGCAATCAGACCTGTTTTCTCTCCCCACTAGGCTTACTCTTCACCACTGTCCACATCTATCTATTTGTCTCACTCTCAGCAAGAGCCATCAGTAAGAGACTGCCTGACTCAGGACTTGTTTGAAATTATTGAATATTCATACTGGAATTACCCATTTTAGAAATTCCTTTTGTTGTTGTTGTATCTTTATAATGTTAATGTGTTTTGTAGTATTTTCACCTGTAGAGAAATAAACCTAGCTAGGGAGTAGCTGAGCTCAGTTGGTAGGGGCTGGGGTTATAACACAAGTCCTGCCCCTTCCTAAGATGGGGGGATGAGAGGGTATAAAACATATAGCGGTGCCCAGTCATGCAGAAGGAAGTCTAAAGCCCTGGGTGCTACATGCTGTATATGTCTACTCCTGAGTTCCCCACATAGACCTTTAGAAAAAAACATGTGGTCACGGTGAGTAAACAATGAAGAGCTGCAAATGTTGTGTGTAATGAATGCTGAAGCAGGGAATTTTAGTCATGAAATGTTGCATCTTGGTCCAGGCGTATTGTTTTGTTTTGATCAAAGCGAGAGATTTTCGTCAGGCCTCGATTCTGATTATTGTTATGTAATTGGTGATGTAATTGATCCATGTATGATGATTCTCAGGGTTAGTATCCACACAATGAAAAATGTGCCAGTAATGCACTGACATTTCATATGACTAAGAAAATTGTTTTTCAAGAGCTTGAGAATGATTTTTTGTCATGTAAATAAATGTTTGCTGTTGATATTGATGTTGAAGAATAGATACTATCTGATAAAATAGTTTTAGTCTTAGCATTACATTGAATGATTCCCATTGGCTTTATTTGGCACTCTTTCTTGATTCTTCCTCTTGATGTAACACAATTGATATGATGGTGACATCTTAGATTTATGCACTGAGGACATAAAATATGATATGGATGAGAAGAATATGGACTTAATGTATGTTTATGACAGACTTATCAATCCACAATGAAATTTCACTTTCATCTGCTGCAAAACTGTATCTCAACTTGAATCATACACTTGAGATTGGACTAGGGATATAATTTAACCTTGTTATAAAACATTCGATATTAACCTATGTTTCCATCCATCTTTTGATACACATCTTCTTTATCTGCAGAAATCTTTTAATTGCTTCTGTAGTTGTCTTTTTGGCAACAACAATTTCAACTGCTCCTGTGGAAGGTATGGAAGTAGCTCATTGAATCAAAGTTGTATTCATTGCGATATTTGAACAGGTAAACAACTCAATGCCTTCTTTCTTTAGAGAAAGAGCCGGAGGAGATAGAGGTAGAGGACGGTGAAGAGGAACTCTCAGAAGAGGAGGAGGGTATGAGATGGGAGGGAGGGAGGTTTGGGGAAGGATGAGGGAGTTGGGATGGGGGGGTTAGAGTCATGTGTCAGGATACCATAGGACAAGCTAGTGCTGGTACGACGAAGAGAATGGGCCTAGCTTAAATGTGACATAGTAAGCTATTAACAAACAAAAAATATTGCCCCCCCCCCAAGGTTAACAGAGGTCAAAACAAAGATCAATGCAGCCTTTTCTGATTATAAAATTAGGTAAAGAATACATTGAGTGAGAGCGTAGAAATGTCTAATATAACAAAATAAATTCTATGTAACTAATAAAAAAGGACTAACTCTCTTTAAAGAAATGATAAAGTAATTTTTGAAGTACACTCAGACCTATAAAGTTAATACCAATTTCCTCCACTCAAGCAGAAGGATATACACTCTTAGAAAAAAAGCTGCTATCTAGAACCTAAAAGGGTTCTTTGGCTGTCCCCATAAAATAACCCTTTGAATAACCCTTTTTGGTTCCAGGTAGAACCTTTTTGGAACCCTTTTTTCTATAAGTGTAACCTTTCAGGACCAATTTTTGTATAATTTTTCGGGCACCTTTCCATTTGTTTCAATAGAGGGAACAACGACTTCTAAATATGTGTGGAGCACAGACTTCTGGGAAGTATAGAATATGAGCATATATTTATGAAATGTCTCAACTTACTTTTCTTTTCAGATGATGATGACTCCAAGAGTCAGGAAAAGAATATGGGTGAGAAGTTAACAACTTGCCACCAATGAATAGAACATCTCTAACCTTTGTGCATAAACCAACGCCTACTTGTGTGACTAAAGTCCCATTTTCAGAGTAAACTTATGTAAATGGTTCAACTAAGAGCATAAATTTGTTTTTCCTGTTTGAATGTTTTGCATAATATTACCATAACACGTTTCAAAGACAAATGGGCCTCATTAATTCCAAATACAAACAAAATATAAAATAGTGAAATAGTGGAAATGTGAATATGATAAAGCTACAAAACAGGACATAAGAGTACATTTAAAGTAAAATCTCACATATTGTTGGTAATAAACTATCATTAATCACAAGTACGTGCATGTGCGCGTGCATGTAAACTTAAAATCCTCTCTAATAGGGTATAATACCAGAATAAAGGGTTTTTAATGATAAAGACAATCATACAGAATCTCAAATAGAAGTATGTTCCTTTTCCCTTCTCTTCCCTCAAGGAATTGGAGCACAGCAAGCTACCACAGTATCTAAAGGCCTGGGTAAGACACATCTAATCCTCTCTTAGCTCAGGGGATAGGGCTTATGTTAAAAACAGAATAGCTCTTAGTTCAGTGAGTTCAACTCTGAGAAGTTCTTAGTGCAAAGTGGGGAAGTTGTCTTGAGTATAGACTTTAATCTGGTAAATGCTGCAGATATTTGGCAGATTTTTCTATTAGATAGCCTACCAGGAAAGTTAATGACATGATATTCATCATTCTTGAAATCAGACCATTTGAGACATTTCTGTTGAAGCTTTCTTCCATAAAAGTGAGTTAAACTCACTGCAGAAGTCTGCAATATGTTTGATTCTTACAATACAGGATACATATTTGTAAAGGACTGTATTGAAAGGTTTTCAATGGAGTGTTAAATAAGCTTGTCTAGACTTAAAGGCTGGTTTCCTTCTAGGTTTAAGCGCTCAGCCTGGCACCTCGTTCCAGGGTGAAGCTCCGAATGGTAAGGGAGGACTTTCTTTATAACAGTCAATCCAAATACAATGTGAACATTTGAAAAATATTTTCTAGGAACCCATTCATTTCCTTTACTGGTTTGGTTAGCGTACGGGCTGTAAAATGGTTGTGTAATTGGTTATAAATGGGTATTGGGTTTGGTTAGCGTACGGGCTGTAAATTGGTTGTGTAATTGGTTATAAATGGGTATTGGGTTTGGTTAGCGTACGGGCTGTAAAATGGTTGTGTAATTGGTTATAAATGGGTATTGTGTCTAGGCTGATCTTGTAAATGTATTAAGGACATTTCACATCAGAATTAAGTCAAATCAGAAAAGAAAAGTCTTACAATGACTCTCAACATAAAATCCCTCGCGAATTTGTGTACCCCTTCTTCCTGCAGGACATAAACTCAATGGGGACAGTGCCATGCAAGCTGGGCCTGGCCGTGAGTCAGGCTCCATAATATGTGGCACTTTTTGATTATTTATTTCAACAAAAACTGTCTTACAATCTTACATATATATTTTCCTACGTGATAACGAGAAAATGTTGTTTGCTTTGTTACAGCATCAAGCAGTACCTCAATATCAGAAGGAAGTAATGGTTAAACATTAATTATAAATCAGATTTGTGTTAGAAGAATTAGGACATAACGTTGCATTTCCATATTAATTATGCATAATATAGATCTGGCACATGGACTGAGTTAAAGGGCAGTTCCGCCACTTTTACATTTTCATTATCTCCACCACAAAACTAGTGTCTACCTAAGTGAAAACAACGCGTTTCTATGATCTGTGATTAAAAAGATAAGAAGAAAGATTCTAAAAAATGCTTCTCTGTGACATCAAAGGGTAGGATTAAAAGTTGTAAAAAACTGCAATGAGTTTCTAGCCAGAGGGAAGGTATTTTCTTGCTCCTCATGTCACCGTCAATCTCATAGTGTTTGAAAATCACAGATTTTGATGATGTCAAAGGCTAGAACTTTTTAATTATATATTTTTTTACAAAGTGCAGAAATGCACCGTTTTCACATATGTAGACACTGGTATTGTGCTGGAGAAAATGAAATGAGGTTGAAAAGTGTGGGAATTGCCTTTTAACACAGGAAGCCCAATTCTGATATTTGTGTAACTTTTGAATTGAATTTGATTTATTTGGGTAAGACACAGAGAACAAAATGTACAATGTGGACCTAAAGGATAACGCTTAAAAGGGGCTGCAGGTAGCCTAGTGGTTAGAGTGTTGGACCAGTAACCAAAAAGTTGCTGGATCAAATCCCCCATGGCACTGTCCCCATTGAGTTTATCTGCCCCTCAACAAGGAATGTTGAGGGGCAGATTTTACCTTGTCAGTGTTCCCTGGTAGGCTGTCATTGTAAATAAGAATTTGTTCTTAACTGACTTGCCTAATTAAATTAAGGTTAAAAAATATATATATATATTAATTAAAACACATGTTTCCAAAGTGGTCCTTGATGGTGATAACACATATAATGAAGGCAAAACAACTATATAACATTCATTTATATTGACATCCTAAAAAGAGGCACTATACGTTTTGACCAATCACATCAACTCTTTTGACCATATTTGGGCAAAATATTAGAATTGGGGTGCCTGTGTAAACGCAGCCATGGTGGAATACATTGTAGAATGAATGGCCTGATGTGTTCCTATCTGCTTCAGGTAATGGAGGAGGAGGGGGAGGAGGAGGTGGTGCTGGTGGAGGAGGTGGAGGAGATTCACATACTTCACCTTCTGACCCCAGCTCCCATGGTAAAGCCTTGTTCTGTAATCTACTCACTTTATTCTGCACTGTCATGTTAAGTGATACAAGTTTTGTTTAAACAATCGGTTTTTACTTATTTCTTAACATCCCCTGTCTTTCAGATGCTTCTTTGTCAGGACATGCAGGTTCTTCTTCAGATACCAGTATTGCTGGTCAAATTACTTATTATAAATGTTTAAATATTAATCAAGTCATATAATATTTGAAGTGATATCTCTATTGAATCTATCTAATAAACAGTGGTAAGTCTTTATCTACTGTAATTTGATGAAAAGTGTTTTGCTTTCAATGCAGGTCCCAGTTTGGATCCGAGTCAAGCAGGTAACGCTACACCCGCTCTCTCCACAAGCATTGAAGTAGACAAAAAAACACCTGGATGTTTTACAAGCTCTGTCTGGATGGAGGTGGCTTGTCTCTATTGGGGAGGTTGAACTATTGATCTCTTGGCAGGTGCAGGGGTTCATGGCAGTTCAGTGTCACACGTGCAAGTCCCTGGTAATTGCTCTGCCTTGCATTGGTTCAATTCCATAACAATAGTCCAATAATGCATGACATAAAACCTGGATGAATTGTATTAACAGTAAATCAACATGAATATCTTTGCTGAAGCTGAATTTCAACATAATTATTTTAGGAAAAGGGGTTGTCCACCCAGGAACAGGGGTTGTCCACCCAGGAACAGGGGTTGTCCACCCAGGAACAGGGGTTGTCCACCCAGGAACAGGGGTTGTCCACCCAGGAACAGGGGTTGTCCACACAGGAACAGGGGTTGTCCACTCAGATATAATCTCTCACGGTAAGTCATCTTGGTCTACATTTGAAGAGTTTATTTCCAAAATGCTATATGCACACATTTTTCACATTTGTGTTTTTTCATCAGAAATTATTGCTTATGGGTATATACAAGTGTGTGTAAAATATGTCTGTTCTCATATTTTACATTTAGAGATTTTAGATGTGTATGAATATGTGTTTTTTTGCAAAATGATTATATCCATTGTTTAGCTGGAATGGAATGTTTGTATGCTGTTTACTGTGGTTGTCTCACCTAGCTATCTTTAGATCAATGCACTAACTGTAAGTCGCTCTGGATAAGACCATCTGCTAAATGACTCAAATGTAAAATGCTAATGTTTTACATACATATCTCATATTACTGTACATTTCTTTATAAAAAATGTAGTTATTTGTTACATTTGACTGTGCAAAACCTAGCAGTACTACTTACTTCTCTGAGAGAATTTTGAATAAAAGCATAATTTGTTGTTGATGTTGTTGAACAACCCCACACCCTGATTAGACAAAAAACACACCCATGTCTTTCATCATTTCTTTAAACAATAAAAGCTCATTTCTCAGCATTTTTAAAAATGAAAATGGATAAATAGCATTTTGGAATAAAACTCTTAATTTGTTTGTATAAGCATATCTCAATGTCCCTTGCAGTGATGAACTTGGTCTTATGTTCAATGTGTTTACCTTATAGGCTCAATGGGACAAGCAGGAGGGAGCTCCACTCTTATCATTATCCACGAGGCTCATCCACAGCCTGCAGGTATCATTCACTACATAAAGCCACAGAAAGTTCTGGTGACAGACCTGTGACAAACAATCATATGCAGTTATGAGTTATAACGACCAATTATATAATATCCCTCAGTCATGTGTAGCAAACCGGTAACTAACAATCAAGTGAATGTGTGGGTTTGGATAAGGACCATTGATAACACATAGTCAGGTAAACTTAGTCTTTAATATTTGATTTTAGTGTCAGCCCATCAACAAATGGCCAAAACGCCCTCTAGTGGTCTCATGGGTGTGTCATTAATATTTTTCATAATTTCATAAATAATACATTTAATTTTTGAAAACCCGCCCGAAAATATAACACAAACAGTTGTGTTATATTTCAGTCTTCTGTGATGTATATAAAGTATAATATTGGAATGCAAACTCAAAATGTAATACATTTCAACTCTATATGTGACATGGTAGAAGTGTCTTCATTTTATAAGACCATAACCATGTGTGTGAGGTGTACACTTCTCAGGAGGCTGCTGAGGGGAGGACGGCTCATAATAATGTCTGGGATGGAGTGAATGGAATGGTATGAAACACATAGAAACCATGTGTTTGATGTGTTCAATATAATTCCATTGATTCCATCCCAGCCATTACTATTAGCCCGTCCTCCACAATTAAGATGCCACCGGCTGCCTGTGGTATACCTTGTTTCAAAGTAGATTTGTTTAAGACTACCAAGAAACGCTGTTTGACCCTGATTTACCCCACTGCAGTAAATGGTTATTAATCATTTACATTTCCAAGACACTCTGTATATTATGTACAGTATGTAAAGTACATCACTAATATGACCCACAGCTAGCATGCTTACAATGTTTAAACCAACGCAGCATTGTATTGTTATTACAGGTGGCAGCATTGTATTGTTACTACAGGTGGCAGCATTGTATTGTTACTACAGGTGGCAACATTGTATTGTTACTACAGGTGGCAACATTGTATTTTTATTACAGGTGGCAGCATTGTATTGTTACTACAGGTGGCAGCATTGTATTGTTATTACAGGTGGCAGCATTGTATTTTTATTACAGGTGGCAGCATTGTATTGTTATTACAGGTGGCAGCATTGTATTGTTATTACAGGTGGCAACATTGTATTGTTACTACAGGTGGCAGCATTGTATTGTTACTACAGGTGGCAACATTGTATTTTTATTACAGGTGGCAGCATTGTATTGTTATTACAGGTGGCAACATTGTATTGTTACTACAGGTGGCAGCATTGTATTGTTATTACAGGTGGCAGCATTGTATTGTTACTACAGGTGGCAACATTGTATTGTTATTACAGGTGGCAGCATTGTATTTTTATTACAGGTGGCAGCATTGTATTGTTACTACAGGTGGCAGCATTGTATTGTTACTACAGGTGGCAACATTGTATTTTTATTACAGGTGGCAGCATTGTATTGTTACTACAGGTGGCAGCATTGTATTGTTACTACAGGTGGCAGCATTGTATTGTTACTACAGGTGGCAACATTGTATTTTTATTACAGGTGGCAGCATTGTATTGTTACTACAGGTGGCAACATTGTATTTTTATTACAGGTGGCAGCATTGTATTGTTACTACAGGTGGCAGCATTGTATTGTTACTACAGGTGGCAACATTGTATTTTTATTACAGGTGGCAGCATTGAATTGTTACTACAGGTGGCAACATTGTATTTTTATTACAGGTGGCAGCATTGTATTGTTACTACAGGTGGCAGCATTGTATTGTTATTACAGGTGGCAGCATTGTATTGTTACTACAGGTGGCAGCATTGTATTGTTACTACAGGTGGCAGCATTGTATTGTTACTACAGGTGGCAACATTGTATTTTTATTACAGGTGGCAGCATTGTATTGTTACTACAGGTGGCAACATTGTATTTTTATTACAGGTGGCAGCATTGTATTGTTACTACAGGTGGCAGCATTGTATTGTTACTACAGGTGGCAACATTGTATTTTTATTACAGGTGGCAGCATTGAATTGTTACTACAGGTGGCAACATTGTATTTTTATTACAGGTGGCAGCATTGTATTGTTACTACAGGTGGCAGCATTGTATTGTTATTACAGGTGGCAGCATTGTATTGTTATTACAGGTGGCAACATTGTATTGTTACTACAGGTGGCAACATTGTATTGTTATTACAGGTGGCAGCATTGTATTGTTACTACAGGTGGCAGCATTGTATTGTTATTACAGGTGGCAGCATTGTATTGTTACTACAGGTGGCAACATTGTATTGTTATTACAGGTGGCAGCATTGTATTGTTATTACAGGTGGCAACATTGTATTGTTATTACAGGTGGCAGCATTGTATTGTTACTACAGGTGGCAGCATTGTATTGTTATTACAGGTGGCAACATTGTATTGTTATTACAGGTGGCAACATTGTATTTTTATTACAGGTGGCAGCATTCATACATTTGATGCTGCTGGCTATCAGACTGAGGCTCCAAGTAAGTGCATCCTGACACTAAAGAAGCAGACAGACACTATCACCATGAATGGATAAACATAAGTTTACAATAAATTACATAAATGAAGAATGAACAACACAGGCACACAACTGTATAGATGTAAGATCTTAATTTGATCAATCTCTGGTTACTGAACATTTTCCTGCATCACAGGAAATGCCAATGAGCTTCGTGATATATATATATATTCCCTGAAAACCCACACTAACACACGATTATATTAACAGTATTGCACTTTTCATGTAGCCTACTTTTGGCCAGCTAATAGCCAAACCACCGATAAAGAAACATTATGGACTAAAAGTAAAAATCGTGTTGCTGCAGGATTATTTTTGCTGTGACAATATACACTACCGTTCAAAAGTTTGGGGTCACTTAGAAATGTCCTTGTTTCTGAAAGAAAAGCCAATTTTTTGTCTATTAAAATAACATAAAATTGATTACAAATACAATGTAGACATTGTTAATGTTGTAAATGACTATTGTAGCTGGAAACGGCAGATTTTTTATGGAATATCTAAATAGGCATACAGAAGCCTATTATCAGCAACCATCACTCCTGTGTTCCAATGGCACATTGTGTTAGCTAATCCAAGTTTATAATTTCAAAAGGCTAATTGATCATTAGAAAACCCTTTTGCAATTATGTTAACACAGCTGAAAACTGTTGTGCTGATTAAAGAGGCAATAAAACTTGCCTTCTTTAGACTAGTTGAGTATCTGGAGCATCAGCATTTGTGGGTTCGATTACAGACTCAAAATGGCAAGAAACAAATAACTTTCTTCTGAAACTCATCAGTCTATTCTTGTTCTTAGAAATGAAGGCTATTCCGTGCAAGAAATTGCCAAGAAACTGAAGATCTCGCACAACGCTGTGTACTAATCCCTTCACAGAATAGCGCAAATTGTCTCTAACCAGAATAGAAAGAGGAGTGGGAGGCCCGGATGCACAACTGAGCAAGAGGACAAGTACAGTAGAGTGTCTAGTTTGAGAAGCAGATGCCTCACAAGTCCTCAACTAGCAGCTTCATGAAATAGTACCCGCAAAACACCAGTCTCACCAGTCGCTAGACAGAGTTCCTCTATCCAGTGTCTATGTTCTTTTGACCATCTTCATCTTTTCTTTTCATTGGCCAGTCTGAGATATGGCTTTTTCATGGCAACTCTGCCTAGAAGGCCAGCATCCCGGCGACGCCTCTTCACTGTTGAGTTTGAGACTGGTGTTTTGCGGGTACTTTTTAATGAAGCTGCCAGTAGTACACAGCGTTGTAGGAGATCTTCAGTTTCTTGGCAGTTTCTTGCATGGAATAGCCTTCATTTCTCAGAACAAGAATAGACTGACGGGTTTCATTTTTACATTTTGAGTCTGTAATCGAACCCACAAATGCTGATGCTCCAGATACTCAACTAGTCTAAAGCATGCCAGTTTTATTGCCTCTTTAATCAGCACAACAGTTTACAGCTGTGCTAACATAATTGCATGATCAATTAGCCTTTTAAAATGATAAACTTGGATTAGCTAACACAACGTGCCATTGGAACACAGGAGTGATGGTTGCTGATAATGGGCCTCTGTACACCTATGTAGATATTCCATTAAAATCAGCCATTTCCAGCTACAATAGTCATTTACAACATTAACAATGTCTGCACTGTACTTCTGATAACGGTAGTGTAGGTCAAATTAAGATCCTACATATGTACATATTACTTTTACAGGTACAGGTATACTGGTCGTTTTCTTGCATTAATACTTGCACTTGTTTTTCTTTCTAGCACTGACTTTTATAGCACTGACTTTACTAGCATTGACTTTCCTAGCACTGACTTTCCTAGCACTGACTTTCCTAGCACTGACTTTCCTAGCACTGACTTTACCAGCACTGGCTTTCTAGCACTGACTTTCTAGCACTGACTTTCTTAGCACTGACTTTCATAGAACTGACTTTCCTAGCACTGACTTTCCTAGCACTGACTTTCCTAGCACTGACTTTACCAGCACTGGCTTTCTAGCACTGACTTTCTAGCACTGACTTTCTAACACTGACTTTCTAGCACTGACTTTCATAGAACTGACATTCTAGCACTGACTTTCCTAGCATTGACTTTACTAGAACTGACTTTCCTAGCACTGACTTTCTAGCACACTTTACTAGCACTGACTTTCTAGCACTGACTTTCCTAGCACTGACTTTACTAGCACTGACTTTACTAGCACTGACATTACAAGCAATGACATTACCAGCACCGACTTTCCTAGCACTGACTTTCCTAGCACTGACTTTACCAGCACTGACTTTTCTACCACTGACTTTCTAACACTGACTTTCTAGCACTGACTTTCCTAGCACTGACTTTCCTAGCACTGACTTTACCAGCACTGGCTTTCTAGCACTGGCTTTCTAGCACTGACTTTCTAGCACTGACTTTCTAACACTGACTTTCTAGCACTGACTTACCTAGCACTGACTTTCTAGCACTGACTTTACTAGCACTGCACTTCTAGCACTGACTTTACTAGCACTGACTTTCTAGCACTGACTTTACTAGCACTGACTTTCTAGCACTGACTTTCTAGCACTGACTTTCTTAGCACTGACTTTCATAGAACTGACTTTCCTAGCACTGACTTTCCTAGCACTGACTTTACCAGCACTGGCTTTCTAGCACTGACTTTCTAGCACTGACTTTCTAACACTGACTTTCATAGAACTGACATTCTAGCACTGACTTTCTAGCACTGACTTTCATAGAACTGACATTCTAGCACTGACTTTCCTAGCATTGACTTTACTAGAACTGACTTTCCTAGCACTGACTTTCTAGCACACTTTACTAGCACTGACTTTCTAGCACTGACTTTCCTAGCACTGACTTTACTAGCACTGACTTTACTAGCACTGACATTACAAGCAATGACATTACCAGCACCGACTTTCCTAGCACTGACTTTCCTAGCACTGACTTTTTTAGCACTGACTTTACTAGCACTGACATTACCAGCACTGACCTTTTTAGCACTGACTTTACTAGCACTGATATTACCAGCACTGACTTTCCTAGCACTGACTTTCCTAGCACTGACTTTCCTAGCACTGACTTTACCAACACTGGCTTTCTAGCACTGACTTTCTAGCACTGACTTTCTAACACTGACTTTACGCTGACTTTCTAGCACTGACTTTCCTAGTGCTGATTTTACTAGCACTGACTTTACTAGCACTGATTATCTAGCACTGACTTTGCTACCGCTGACTTTTCTAGCGCTGTCTTTACTAGCGCTGACTTTCTAGCTCTGACTTTACTAGCGCTGACTTTACTATTGCTGACTTTCCTTGCACTGACTTTCTAGCACTAACTTTACTAGCGCTGATTTTCTTAGAGCTGACTTTACTAGCGCTGACTTTACGAGCACTGACTTTACAAGCACTGACTTTACTATCGCTGAATTTCCTAGAGCTGACTATCCTAGTGCTGACTTTCTAGTGCTGACTTTCTAGCATTGACATTCTAGCACTGACTTTACTAGCACTGACTTTCTAGCACTGACTTTCCTAGAACTGACTTTCTAGCACTGACTTTACTAGAACTGACTTTACTAGAACTGACTTTCTAGCACTGACTTTCTAGCACTGACTTTCCTAGCACTGACTTTCTGGCGCAGACCGTCTAGTACTGACTTTCTAGCACTGACTTTCCTAGAACTGACTTTCTAGCACTGACTTTCCTAGAGCTGACTTTACTAGCACTGACTTTCTAGCACTGACTTTACTAGCGCTGACTTTCCTAGCGCTGACTTTCCTAACGCTGACTTTCTAGTGCTGACTTTCTAGCTCTGACTTTACTAGCGCTGACTTTACTATTGCTGACTTTCCTTGCACTGACTTTCTAGCGCTAACTTTACTAGCTCTGATTTTCTTAGAGCTGACTTTACTAGCGCTGACTTTACTAGCACTGACTTTACGAGCACTGACTTTACTATCGCTGAATTTCCTAGCGCTGACTATCTAGCGCTGACTTTACTAGCGCTGACTTTCCTAGAGCTGACTATCCTAGTGCTGACTTTCTAGCATTGACATTCTAGCACTGACTTTACTAGCACTGACTTTCTAGTACTGACTTTCTAGCACTGACTTTCCTAGAACTGACTTTCTAGCACTGACTTTACTAGAACTGACTTTACAAGCACTGACTTTCCTAGAACTGACTTCCTAGCACTGACTTTCTAGCACTGACTTCCTAGCACTGACTTTCTAGCACTGCCTTTACTACCACTGACTTTACTAGCACTGACTTTACTAGCACTGCCTTTACTAGCACTGACTTTACTAGCACTGACTTTCTAGCACTGACTTTACTAGAACTGACTTTACAAGCACTGAATTTCCTAGCACTGATTTTTCTAGCACTGACTTTCTGGCGCAGACTTTCTAGCACTGACTTTACTAGCACTGACTTTCTAGCAGACTTTTCTAGCACTGACTTTCTTAGCACTGACTTTCTAGCACTGACTTTCTAGCACTGACTTTCTAGCACTGACTTTCCTAGCACTGCCTTTACGAGCACTGACTTTTTAGCACTTACTTTCTAGCACTGACTTTCCTAGCACTGACTTTCCTAGAACTGACTTTCCTAGAACTGACTTTCCTAGAACTGACTTTCCTAGAACTGACTTTCCTAGCACTGCCTTTACGAGCACTGACTTTTTAGCACTGACTTTCCTAGAACTGACTTTCCTAGAACTGACTTTACTAGCACTGACTTTACTAGCACTGCCTTTCTAGCACTGACTTTTTAGCACTGACTTTCTAGCACTGACTTTACCAGCACTGACTTTCTAGCACTGACTTTCGTAGAACTGACTTTCCTAGAACTGACTTTCGTAGAACTGACTTTTCTAGAACTGACTTTACTAGCACTGCCTTTCTAGCACTGACTTTTCTAGCACTGACTTTCTAGCACTGACTTTACTAGCACTGACTTTGTTGATAGCTGCTGTACTGAGGAAAAGTTGTGCTTACTATGACTGTGTTATCATATGTGGTTGTCTTACCTAACTACCTTAAGATGAACGCACTAACGGTAAATCGCTCTGGATAAGAGGGTCTGCTAAATGACTAAAATGTAAATGTAAATATGATTGTAAAATACATGTATTGTATGTGTTTCAGCAAGTGAGACTGAAATAGAGTCGCCTGAGTATGACACACCTGAGTCACCTGAGTTTAATGGTAAATATTTCAGATAAGCAATTTTTCTATTTATTTTAGCCACATCATGTACCTGTGAACTGTGAAGAACACCATTATCTTACACTCCTTGGTAGAACCCTACAAAGAACAGAAGTGTCATGGTATTTATTGGATCTCAATGTTGTTTCCAAGGTAATGGTCACAAGCTGCTGATTGGAGGAGCAGTAGAAAATGGACATGCAGGTAAGGAGAAGGACTTCATTGAGCTTGATCAGAAAACATGATTGAGTTTGGCATTTGTGAGGCCATTTTGATTGTCAATGTCTTTCTGTGTCTCAGCTATACCTGTAGTCACTGACCTCTTCATCGAGGACACAACTCACATGGATCCCACAGGTAACATCTTGCTGAAAATCCAATAAAGTTGAAGTCATGGGCTTGTTTGTTTAATGATAGGGCAAATGAGTAGACGATAGAATGCCTTGATATTTCTTAATAGGTTCAACATTTCAGGTGCTATGGATCCACTTGGTGCAAGTTCTCACCTGGACAATACAGGTGAGTGTCCAGGTGAGGGTGCTATGTTTCATGCTTGGCTCCTGTCTGGTATATTTACTTGCTTCTCCATCATTTCTTCACTTAATTCCGTATTGACATTCAGGTATTATCGACCAATCCAGCCATGACTTCCTCATTGGTTTAATGGGTGAGTGTTTGTAAGAACTTATCTTTGATGTTTCTTTTTAGGTAAATCAAGTTTGTTCTTGATTAACTGTATGTCTTTCAGGTGGTGTGGGGGATCCGTATGCTTCTGACATCCATATCGACATCTCAGGTGGGTTTGTGATCATAACCCTTCTGTGTCTGCTTTCTTGTTGGGTCTTTTCTGACTATAAAGAATCTCTGTTTTTCTTTTTTGAATCAAAAATATCTAACCAACACTGTTCTGTTGATAGATCACACTGGAATGACTTCTCAATTAGACTCAATAGGTATGTTTCTTCATCCAAGCCTCCCTTAGTCACTTCACTTGTTCCCTTGAAAGAAATGTTACAATGCAACACCTTTGGGAGAGTTACTCTGTGGGAGAGTCCCTCTAATTTATATCAGATTTAAGCTATATTTAAACTGGCACAGATAATGTTATACTACACCTTTAAAGCATAATTTTATTTAAGTACCTCTCTGTCCGAGGGGTTAAAACAGCAAGCCACAAACTCCACTCTGAGGAGTTTATATTCCATATTGTGCTAGTTATCTGTGCTGCTGCAGAGTAAATCACTGTTACAGTTATTCCTGCTTTTGTAATAATTTACTCAAGGAAAACTGCTTTAAATCAGGTTTGATATATATATATATATCACTGGCTGTCTGGCGCTCTCTGCTCTCTCTCTCTCTCTCTCTCTCTCTGCTCTCTCTCTCGCTTTCTCTCTTTCTGCTCTCTTTGCTCTCTCTCTCCTCTCATCCAGCTGTGGGTTCGGGTCCAGAACCGGCATTGTCGTCCAGTAGCAGCCCGGGTCCAGACGTTCCACCAGGTACCTACTAGCACGCCTTCCACCTTCTGCCAGGTCCTGTAAATCACCTCACCCCTCCCTCTTGTGTCGTCCCTCATCCTCGCAGGCTCAGTTCACTACCTGACCGCGGGAAGAGCTCCTCTCAGGCTCAGTTCTCTACCTTACCTCGGAGAGAGCTCCTCTCAGGCTCAGTTCTCTAACTCGGAGAGAGCTCTCAGGCTTAGTTCTCTAACTCGGAGAGAGCTCCTCTCAGGCTCAGTTCTCTAACTCGGAGAGAGCTCCTCTCAGGCTCAGTTCTCTAACTCGGAGAGAGCTCCTCTCAGGCTCAGTTCTTTAACTCGGAGAGAGCTCCTCTCAGGCTCAGTTCTCTAACTCGGAGAGAGCTCCTCTCAGGCTCAGTTCTCTAACTCGGAGAGAGCTCCTCTCAGGCTCAGTTCTTTAACTCGGAGAGAGCTCCTCTCAGGCTCAGTTCTCTAACTCGGAGAGAGCTCCTCTCAGGTTCAGTTCTCTAACTCGGAGAGAGCTCCTCTCAGGCTCAGTTCTTTAACTCGGAGAGAGCTCCTCTCAGGCTCAGTTCTCTAACTCGGAGAGAGCTCCTCTCAGGCTTAGTTCTCTAACTCGGAGAGAGCTCCTCTCAGGCTCAGTTCTCCAACTCGGAGAGAGCTCCTCTCAGGCTCAGTTCTCTAACTCGGAGAGAGCTCCTCTCAGGCTCAGTTTTCTACCTCACCTCGGAGAGAGCTCTCAGGCTTAGTTCTCTAACTCGGAGAGAGCTCCTCGCAGGCTTGTAATCATGACAGAGATTTCAGTGTCCCGGAGAATTTACGCCACAATATTTTTTTTTACTCCAAGATTATCATTGGGTCCATGTGTTCCTGTCTGTGCAGACAGCGAGTTATTTGTGTAGCTGTGCTTGTGAACTTTGTAGATCTTGACATTGTTTTTTCGCGGCTTCACTGCAGACTTTATGTCTTGGTGGAGTAGCACTGCCATCACTGATGAATGGGGTCAGGCATTGCCTTTTAAAGGCTCTATTAGGAGGGATGCAGTGCAACAAGAGATGAGGGTTCTCATGATTCACATAATCCAATAATTTATCTTCTTTCTTTCTCTGTGTGTCTGACGTTCTTCCTCCAGGTCTTGGAGATCACATAGGGCTAATAAGTGATTTTACAGGTAGGCATTGTGAGCCACAACTACTCATTATCTAATAAATAGATTATGATTCACAGTTGAACATGTAAACAGTAGTTATGGGTGAAAGCAAATAGGTTCTATCAACTAGTTTGTATCTCTGTCCTACTTATGGTCTCTTTTTATTTGCAGGCCTTACTGACTACTCAGGGCCTGACCATCCATATCTGAGCTCAGGTTTCCATGGATCATACCACTCAGCAGGTGATCATGCTGGTCTATCCGATACCACAGGTAAATACACTGAAATAAATAATTGTCTCTGTAAGAGGATAGGGACCAAGATGGCATGGAAAAGCTTCATCTCAGTTTCTCTCTCCAGACCACCCAGTAGCAGTGATGTCACATACGGATTATTCATCCTCGCACGTTGACCACCCAGGTAGGATCACACTCAGGACTAAACATAACAGACCCCTGTTAAAGGTCATCTTCTGTAGCTCAGTTTATAGAGCATGGTGCTTGCAATGCCAGGATAGTGGGTTTGATTCCCAGGACTGCCCATATGTGAAATGTATGCACGCATGACTGTAAGTCGCTTTGGATAAAAGTGTCTGTTAAATGGCATACATATATTTTGAATGAAATACATTATACTATGAATGTATTTCAGAGAGTGGTATTGATGTGTCCAGCTCAGACAGGGGAATATAAAGGATGATTAAGATAATGTCAGCATAAATGAACATGTATGTTGCAGGGAATGGTCGTCAAAGCCAGGTTACAGACACACATGGAGGTGATCATGCGGTCAATGATGTGCATCATGATGTAACAGGTATGTCTACCCTAAACGTACATGTAGGCCAAGGCCAGCCTGGGTGCCAGTCTGTTTCTGCTCTCCTGCCAACTCCTAATGGAATTGTCATGCCAAACGATCAAACGTTTCGCTTCCAACGACAATAGAGTAGGCAAAAGTAGCAGATCTGGGACCAGGCTAGGACTAGG
Source organism: Salmo trutta (assembly GCF_901001165.1). Classification (NCBI taxonomy): domain Eukaryota; kingdom Metazoa; phylum Chordata; class Actinopteri; order Salmoniformes; family Salmonidae; genus Salmo; species Salmo trutta. The sequence continues at coordinate 17,477,910 of NC_042992.1, forward strand.
CTATAACCAGGGGTAGAGTATTTGCACTTGATGGAGCAAAACAAATGCCACATGCATTATTTGAGAAGCATTGAGGATATATGCTTGATATACTGAATTCATGTGGTCATTTATCCCAATATGCCTAATGCAAAAGCCTGCCAATACAATGGTGTATATGACAGTGTTTTTCTTTTCAGATCCATCTGGGCAGCAGATTGTGTCTACAGACATAGGCCTAGTAGATGCTGGTAACTCAGTGTTTGAATTCTCCATTATTTACAAACCTTTTTCAGTGCATTTGTTATTCATAAACACATTTTTCTGTCTGCTTAATTGCCTGCTGTATGTGCAAAATAATGGATTGGAGCTCAGTTGTGTAAAGTACTTAAGTAAAAATACTTTAAAGTACTACTTAAGTAGTTTCTTGGGGGTATCTGTACTTAACTTTACTATTTATATTTTTGACAACTTTTACTTTTACTCCATTACATTCCTAATGAAAATAATGTACATTTTACTCCATGCATTTTTCTTGACACCCGAAAGTACTTGCTATATTTTGAATGCTTAGCATGACAGGAAAATTCATGCACTTATCAAGAGAACATCCCTGGCCATCCCTGCTGCCTCTGATCTGGCAGACTCACTAAGCACAAATGCTTTTGTAAATTAAGTTGGAGTGTATCCCTGCCTATCCGTAAATTTGTGCCATCTGGTTTGCTTAATATGTGAAATGATTTATACTTTTACTTTTGATACTTAAGTATATTTTAGCAATTACATTCACTTTTGCTACTTATGTATATTTAAAACCAAATAACTTTAGACATCTACTCAAGTAGTATTTTGCTGGATGACTTTCACTTTTACTTGAGTCAATTTCTATATATTTTTACTTTTACTCAAGTATGACAATTGGGTACTTTTTCCACCACTGTTGGACCTGTTCTGGTCTTATGTTATGTCTTGAGCAACAATTGTCTCATAGAACTATAACTTTTGTGGAAAATAAGTGTCATGATGGAAAATAAGCTTCACCAAGGCCAGTGCTGGCTAAATAAATACCTCCATTAAAAACGGTCCAGGGATGAAAATTCCCAGGACGTCTATCTGTCAGAGTAAAGTGTTCTATGCTTATTTTCACACAGGAAAAATATACTTTTTAAAAAAGTATTTCCAAAATGTTATCCATCACCACTCACCAGTCAACTTTTCTTCGTCCCTTATTTCCTGCAGGTGAGCACAGCGTCGTCTCTCATCACGACGACATGGGAGGTGAGTCCTACAGAAATAGAATTAACGATAGGCCTACATTTAATTTGCCGAGTTAAACATTTCTGGAGGCATCACTTTTTACAATGTTGTTGTAATAGTGTTGCAACAATGTTTCATCATGAGCGCTCACACTGTAATTTCGCGGGTTGAGTTCTAATTTCGTGGTTCTTCAGCTATTACAGACGGGGTCGCTGTTCAGCATCATGATGACGTTCACACCGTCAGCCCTCAGGCAGATACCACAGGTAAGCCACCACCTTGAAATCCTACAGTGAGCTTTCAGGAAATTGGTTGAATTTGGCTAGGTCTACTAATGTGTTTGGAATGGTTGTATGAGCAGGGCTGTCTGACATGGCCACACAACTTCCCTCTACAGGTAACACCCTGTTGACTTTGACTTTGTTTGCTTATTCCTTGTATACTATACATGTTAAAAGATGCACTATGCAGGTCCCTGGATAAATAAAGGTTATTTACATTTTTTTTTTAAATGCATAAATTGCTCCGCCATTTCGTGTCGCCCAAAAAGTTACATATTGCAGCTTTAAGTTACTGATAATGGAGAAAATAAATGAATAGTTTACCTTCACAAGTAGAGTCTGAAATATTCTGTGCACAGGTACAATGATACAGGTGTCAATGTGTGAACAGGTGCGGCAGAAGAACTTGTAACCAGCTCACATACACAGATAGATATCACTGGTAAGGATTTGAAGTGTACATTTCTGTTTACTATATATTGTAAGCATTTACAAGATCAAACAAGAACATCCCATTACTACACTGGGTGACATCTAATAAAACATATTTAGTAGGCTAGTCAAACAAATGGATACTCAATCAAGTTAATCTAACAGCCATATAGTAACTCACGTGTTTCTCCCTCTCCCTAGCCCTTGGGGACAACGTGTACAGCTCCAGCGCACCAGGGACGCCCGGTAGGCTACGCACTTGTCTGATGATCAAGCATTCATTCTCTCACCTGCATATTTTTAGAGCTGACAGACTGCTTGCCGCTGCTTCGCTAGTTACGCCAACATAAATGTAACATTCAGTGCAGAGCCGGCTGAGCTGGGGCCAGCCTGAGGAGGGGAAGGCAGTAAGGAGAAATAAAGCTGTCACTAACACAGAGCATATTGTGGGAAACAGCATTCAACCACACATTTTCTTCGATTTTCTCTGGAACAGTGTTCTGGAGTAGCTTAGAAAAGTCTAGAATAGGTACACAATCCAAGTATTATATATATATACAGTACCAGTCAAAAGTTTGGACACACCTACTCATTCAAGGGTTTTTCTTTATTTTTTACTATTTTCTATATTGTAGAATAATAGTGAAGACATCAAAACTATGAAATAACACATATGGAATCATGTAGTAACCAAAAAAGTAGATTTGAGATTCTTTAAAGTAGCCACCCTTTGCCTTGATGACAGCTTTGCACACTCTTGGCATTCTCTCAACCAGCGTCATGAGGTGGTCACCTGGAATGCATTTAAATTAACAGATGTGCCTTGTTAAAAGTACATTTGTGGAATTTCTTTCCTTCTTAATGCATTTGAGCTTATCAGTTGTGAAGGTCAGTCAATCCAGAACATTTCAAGAGCTTTGAAAGTTTCTTCAAGTGCAGTCATCAATCACTATGATGAAACTGGCTCTCATGAGGACCTCCACAGGAAAGGAAGACCCAGAGTTACCTCTGCTGCAGAGGACAAGTTCATTAGAGTTACCAGTCTCAGAAATTCCAGCCCAAATAAATGCTTCATCGAGTTCAAATAACAGACACATCTCAACATCAACTGTTCAGAGACTGCGGGAATCAGGCATTCATGGTCGAATTGCTGCAAAGAAACCACTACTAAAGGACACCAATAAGAAGAAGAGACTTGCTTGGGCCAAGAAACACGAGCAATGGACATTAGACCGGTGGAAATCTGTCCTTTGGTCTGATGAATCCAAATTTGACATTTTTGGTTCCAACCGCCGTGTCTTTGTGAGACGCAGAGTAGGTGAACGGATGATCTCCGCATGTGTGGTTCCCACCGTGAAGCATGGTGGAGGAGGTGTGATGGTGTGGGGGTGCTTTGCTGGTGACACCATCTGTGATTTATTTAGAATTCAAGGCACACTTAACCAGCATGGCTACCACAGCATTCTGCAGCGATATGCCATCCCATCTGGTTTGCGCTTAGTGGGACAATCATTTGTTTTTTAACAGGACAATGACCCAACACACCTCCAGGCTGTGTAAGGGCTATTTGACCAAGAAGGAGAGTGATGAAGTGCTGCATCAGATGACCTGGCCTTCACAATTACCTGACCTCAACCCAATTGAGATGGTTTGGGATGAACTGGACTGCAGAGTGAAGGAAAATCAGCCAACAAGTTCTCGTGTGGGAACTTCTACAAGACTGTTGGAAATGCATTCCAGATGAAGCTGGTTGAGAGAATGCCAAGAGTGTGCAAAGCTTCCATCAAGGTGTGGCTACTTTGTAGAATCTCAAAGAAAAAATATATTTTGATTTGTTTAACCTGTTGGGGCTAGGGGGCAGTATTTGCATGGCCGGATAAAACACGTACCCGATTTAATCTGGTTACTACTCCTGCCCAGTAACTAGAATATGCATATAATAATTAATTAATTAATAATTAATTAGATTTGGATAGAAAACACTCTAAAGTTTCTAAAACTGTTTGAATGGTGTCTGTGAGTATAACAGAACTCATATGGCAAGCCAAAACCTGAGAAGATTCCATGCAGGAAGTGGAAATCTGATTTGTGAAATCACCTTCAACACTTTGCCTATGAAACACACCGTGAGTTAGGATTCATTTAGCACTTCCTAAGGCTTCCACTAGATATCAACAGTCTTTACAAAGTGGTTTGAGTCTTCTCCGGTAAAAACTGACCGAACGAGAGGCCTGGAAAGTTGGTCATAGGGGGAGGGCCATTACTACTATGACGCGGGTGCCCGTGGGTACCCTCTCGTTCTGAAACGTTTAGTAAGACAATGCAATCGTCCGCCTTGAATATTATTGAAGCTCTGATTGAAAAAGGCCCTAAAGATTTATGTTATACAACGTTTGACATGTTTGAACGAACGTAAATATATATTTTTTGCACATTCGTGACGACAAGTCCTGCGCGCCTCGTACATTCGGAATGCGCTAACAAGAAGGAGCTATTGGGACATAAATTATTAACTTTTTTGAACAAAACTACATTTGTTGTGGACCTGGGATTCCTGGAAGTGCCTTCTGATGACGATAATCAAAGGTAAGGGAATATTTACAATAGTATATTTGATTTTAGATGACTCCAAGATGGCGCTAACCTGTATCGCCTAGCCTATTTTTCTGAGCATAGCACCTCGTTTATTGCAAAGTGTGATTTCCGAGTAAAGTTATTTTCAAATCTGGCAATGCGGTTGCATTCACAAGATGCTAATCTATAATTCTTTGAATGACAATATTATAATTTACCAATGTTTTCGAATAGTAATTTTGTAAATTGTAGCGCTGATTCACCTGAAGCATTTGAGGGAAAATATTTTCTGAATGTCACGCGCTGATGTAAAATGCTGTTTTTATATATAAATATGAACTTTATCGAACAAAAAATGCATGTATTGTGTAACATGATGTCCTAGGAGTGTCATCTGATGAAGATTGTCAAAGGTTAGTGCTGCATTTAGCTGTGTTTTGGGTATTTGTGATGCATGCTAGTTGCTTTGAAAATGGCAGTGTGATTATTTTTGGCAGGGTACTCTCCTGACATAATTTAATGTTTTGCTTTTGCTGTAAAGCCTTTTTGAAATCGGACAGCGTGGTTCGATTCAGGAGAGGTGTATCTATAAAATGGTGTAAAATAGTAATATGTTTGAGAAATTGAAGTTATAGCATTTATGAGGTATTTGTATTTCGCACGACGCGATTCCACTGGCTGTTGACTAGGGTGAGACGCAAACGTCCCAGGTTCCCAGACAGGTTAACACTTTTTTGGTTACTACATGATTCCATATGTGTTATTTGATAGTTGTGATGTCTTCACTATTCTACAGCCTAATTCTAAATGGATTAAATTGTTATTTTTTCCACATCAATCTACACATAATACCCCATAATGACAAAGCAAAAAAAGCAAAAAAAAAGTGAAAATGTATAAAAAATACAAAACTGAAATATCACATTTACATAAGTATTCAGACCCTTTACTCAGTACTTTGTTGAAGCACTGTTGGCAGCGTTTACAGCCTCGATTCTTCTTGGGTATGACGCAACAAGCTTGGCACACCAGTATTTGGGGAGTTTCTCCCATTCTTCTCTGCAGATCCTGTCAAGCTCTGTCAGGTTGGATGGGGAGCGTCGCTGCACAGCTATTTTCAGGTCTCTCCAGAGATGTTTGATTGGGTTCATGTCCGGGCTCTGGCTGGGCCACCCAAGGACATTCAAAGAAGCCACTCCTACCTTGTTTTGGCTGTGTACTTAGGGTCGTTGTCCTGTTGGAAGGTGAACCTTCGCCCCAGTCTGAGGTCCTGAGCGCTCTAAAGCAGGTTTTCATCAAGGATCTCTTTGTACTTTGCTCCGATCATCTTTCCCTGGATCCTGACTAGTCTCCCAGTCCCTGCCACTGAAATGGTGCCAGGTTTCCTCCAGACGTGACACTTGGCATTAAGGCCAAAGAGTTCAATCTTGGTTTCATCAGACCAGAGAATCTTGTTTTTCATGGACTGAGTTCTTTAGGTGCCTTTTGGCAAACTCCAAGTGGGCTGTCATGTGCCTTTTACTGAGAAGTGGCTTCCGTCTGGCCATTCTACCAAAAAAGCCTGATTGGTGGAGTGCTGCAGAGATGGTTGTCCTACTGGAAGGTTCTTCCATCTCCACAGAGGAACTCTGGAGCTCTGTCAGAGTGACCATCGAGTTCTTGGTCACTTCCCTGACCAAGGCCCTTCTCCCCCGATTGCTCAGTTTGACCAGGCGGCCAGCTCTAGGAAGAGTCCAAACTTCTTCCATTTAACAATGATGGAGGCCACTGTGTTCTTGGGGAGCTTCAATGCTGCCGAAATGTTTTGGTACCCTTCCCCAGATCTGTGCCTCGTCATAATCCTGTCTCTGAGCTCTACGGACAATTCCTTTGACGTCATGGCTTGGTTTTTGCTCTGACATGAACTGACAACTGTGGGACCTTATATAGACAAGTGTGTGCCTTTCCAAAGCATGTCCAAGCAATTTAATTTATGACAGGTGGACTACAATCAAGTTGTAGAAACATCTCAACGATGATCAATGGAAACAGGATGCACCTGAGCTCAATTTTTGAGTCTCATAGCAAAGGTTCTGAATACTTATGTAATAAGACATTTTTTATACATTTGCAAAAAAATCTAAACCTGTTTCCACTTCGTCATTATGGGGTATTGTGTGTAGACTGATCAGGATTTTTATTTAATTTTAATCAATTTTAGAATAAGGCTTTAACATAACAAAATAAATATATATAGTATAACAGTGTAATATCCCCTCTTATTTGAAACAAGGTTAGATGAGGTGGCTGTGACCAGTGGACTCATAAACTCTACAGTTTCATTTTAACCAATGACATAATACTCACATGATTTACTCACACACATACGTCCAGGCGAGGAAGGTGACAAGTATCCATTTTTCAATTTCAGATTCTGTGCTTGGATTTGGACATGACACTACAGGTAAAATTCCATTTACAACAACATATCAGAAGTGCTAGATTTCTAAACCAAACAAGGCCCTTCACGCAACACACTTGTAACATCATATACTCTGTCTCTCAGTTGTTGCAGATGCACACAGTGTCTTCATTCAGACCAATTCCCCAGGTAAGTCTGCACACACACACACACACACACACACACACACACACACACACACACACACACACACACACACACACACACACACACACACACACACACACACACACACACACACACACACACATACACACACACACACACACACACACACCCATCTTATGACCTTAACATTTCAGAAAAAATAGATACACTTCCTCACAACACACACACAACACACACTAGCCTCCAAAAATATAATGTGAATGTATGCAATACCATATGTATGTAATACCATATAATACCAATGTCTGTAATACAGACGCCAAAGTTGGCAGGGGTGAGTGAGGTTCGCTTACCACTCATTACTCATCAGAGATAGAGTACTATATAGAGAATAGTGTCCCATAGTTCCTGGTAAAAAGCATTGCACAATATAGGGAATACCATTTGGGACACATCCTTACTATACACTGCCAGTCACTAAATAACAAAACGAAACGCCTTAAGTCACCATGTTGAATCTATCTTTTGTATCGTAGTCACAGCTGATGCACAAGGATCCACTCTACAGGCTTCCAGTAAGTCGGTACAGTATATTCATTTACACAACCCCTTGACCTTGCACAAGAATATGTTGGTCCTAAAGGCTTGATGAAATGAAAAGTAGTGGTAATAATCCTTTGATCTTGGAGAGATAGCCCGGAGCAGGGGTGTCAAACTCACTTCCTGGAGGGCTGTGTGTCTCCTATTTTTTGTCATTTTCTTTCAATTCGTATCCAATTAGACCTAGAGAGGGGAGTTCCTAACCAATAAATGACCTTAATCAATTAATGATGTACAAGAGAGGATTGGAAACTTGCAGAAACTCAGCCCATCAAAAATTGAGTTTGACACCCCTGCCATAGATTAATCAACCAATCAATAAAATGTATTTACAGCCCAACAGTTGCCATAAAGTGCTTTACAGATCTTTACAGTTAACCAGTCTAAGTAGTGATAGACATGTAATGGTGTGAAATGCATTGACATTGATGTCAGACAGCCCTGGTTGTCCCGTTCACAGTGGTCTCCCCCTGCTCTGTTCGTAGGGTCTGTGTTCATGCAATGTCTTTGTCCAAACAGGTCATCCTGGTGTAACAGAACAGACACAGCATGCTGGTAAGCTTCATAAGAGTTCAGGTTTAAATTCTGTTACATGGCTGGTTTATACAGGCAGCCCAATTCTGATATTTTTCTGATATTCTTTTTAACCAATCAAATCAGCTCTTTTGCCCATAATTAGGCTAAAGATCAGAAAAGGGTCTGCCTTTGTAAACACAGCCTTATACAGATGTCTCAGTAATGTTGATATCTAGCTATCTATCAATTTGACTACAAACTCTGCGTTTACACAGGCATCCCAATTCCAATCTTTTGCCCTATTATTGGCAAAAGAGCTGATCTGATTGGTCAAAAGACCAATTAGTGAAAATAAAGATCAGAATTGGGCTGATTGTGTAAATGCAGCAAAAGTAATTGAAATAGCGAAATGGATCCATGTGACAAATTTAGCAGTTTTAGTAAAGGTGATATTTCGTTGTGTAGGCTAAATGGGTAGTACGGCCTATCAGGCTCTGTTTACACAGTCACCCTAAGAACCCAAAGCAGATTTTCTTTCTATATCCAATCTTTTTTTCTGACTGTCCACACTCAGTTTTATATGTGACCCATATCAGATTTGCACATTCACACTGATGTAGCCTCTGAAGTAGCACACAGATGCCATGTTCATTTCCTGTCACTGTTCCTTAAAATTTGGGGGTGGTCATCATGGTAACGCATGAGGTCACGTATGGAGGATAGGTTTTTGGATCAGGATTCAGATCCATATATGGAGGTAGTATAAATCGGAATTCAAAAGATCAGATTCCATGTGTTGTTTTGCTGTTTACACATTAGAGAAAAGATCAGATACGTATCAGATATGCAAATAATTGGCAAAATATCTGAATTGGGCTGCCTGTGTAAACGCAGCCTAACTTGTTATGTAGCACAGGATTGCACAGCTTTCAGATATTACAATGCTGTGTCATTATGACAGCATATATTGAACCACTCAGTGAACAGATGCTCAAGGGCTCTTTTCTTTCCTCGGTTTTGCTTGCTCTTTCCAGTTTCCGCAGCTGAACAGTACAACCCATCTGGTCAGGGTCCTGAAGGTAGGTTTCTCAGCTCCCTATAACTTCTCTCCCGTGTATCTCTCTTCTTTTAAAAACATTATTAAATGACAAAAGCCTTGTTTTATTTACATGATGTACTCCCCTGTCGAAACACATACAATATCTTATAACTAATCATTTTTATTACACTGTATTAACTACAGTATAAGATGGCAAAGTTTCTGACTGCAAGGTTTCAGGTGATAATACAGTGCTGTTAAACTGTACCTTTGAAAGAGAGACAAAGGTAAGCTCTTGATTGGTACTACAAGTATAAAAATTGTGAGCAAGTAAAAATGAAGGACACTAAAGTAGTATTACTGCCTCTGAGGTAGGACTCAATGCTACAGTATACTGCTAATATACTCAATATGTTGTAATTCTACAATATATTGCATTACTTTTTTAACATTAAAGGGATAGTTCACACAAGTTATGGATTTCTGTCTCGTCCATAGACTGCTCACAGGGTAAGGAAACCAAAATGTAATTTAGTCATTTGGATGAACTATCGCTTCCGTCAGCTCTTAGATAGATGAATTACAGATATGTGTGTCAGAGACTAAAATACATGTTCACTTCTGAAGGTGCAGAAAATGTGGAACTGGAGGATACCTGCTGACTTCCATATGAAGCCTCGAGTCAAGTTTCTACGCTACAGATTTCAGTGTACGGACCAGTCTGCATGGCAGAGAAACAGTGATCCAGCCCACTAGCAAATCTAGTTGTTTGTGTCTATGTTTGTTTGTTTGAACTTTGTCTATTTAAACTTAAAGATGACACTGTAAGTAAACGTTTTGCGCACTTGTTAATAGATGTTTTGTTTAATTCGTTGCATATATGACAAAAAGACGAGGGTATTAAGGAAAACCCTCTGAATATGGCTCATACAAAAGTGTCATCCCTATGAATATCATTGTACAAAAGCTCAAACAATATACTGAATCTTCATGAAGCTTTGTTATTTTGTAATTTCCACAAGTACTGTATTTCCCAGTTTAGAAAATGTGAGAAATATTCATTTTGTGTCAGAAATTGTACATTGCGAAATGTATATCAAAGTAATCTCTACATTAAAAGGAACATCTATTTTGAACATCAAACTCATTTTTCTCCATATTTTTCACATACGGAAGTGGGGAGCAATGTTATGCAATCCATGTGCCTGTTCAACTGATTAATCAGCCATTATTTACAACTAAAATATAACCTTAAATGCAGTAACGTATTATGGATATACAAATAATTTATTTCAAAACAACCATGTTTATTTAAAACATACCATACACAAAATATTGTTCTCATGCGTAATTTGGGTTTCTCAGGCTGTGCCATTGTGTTATGGTGGAACTGGTAAAAGTGCTTAACAATGTACAATTCAGCACATCAATATACTCCAATACTTCCCCTTTCTTAAAAGGAGTTAATTACAAAAAAAAGTTTGAACAAACTCAAAACAACCTCTGGGGGAAGTATGCGTAAATTCACAAAGTTCCTCACACTTGAACCAAGATTCAATGATTCATTTGTTTTCCTAAACAAGGATTTGACTATAAAATATGAACGCTCGAGGGAAACAGGCTTCCAGAAAAGAAATGAATACATATGATTGATTCGACATTGGAGGATATCCAGTGCATTCGGAAAGTATTCAGACCCCTTTACTTTTTTTATGTTAAAGGGTTCCCGAGTGACGCAGCGGTCTAAGGCACTGCATCGATTCCAGGCTGTATCACAACCGGCCGTGATTGAGAGTCCCAAAGGGCGGCACACGATTGGCGCAGCATCATTCGGTTTTGTCCAGGGTGTAGGCCGTCATTGTAAAAAAAACAACTTTAAAAGCCTTAACCTAAAATGGATGAAATAAAAACATTTCCTCATCAATCTACAAACAATACCCCATAATGACAAAGTGAAAACAGGTTTTTGGATGTTTATATATATATATATATATATATATATATATATATATATATATATATATATATATATATATAAATAATATATATATAAATAATATATATTATATATATATATAATATATATATATAATATATAATATATATAATATATATATAATATATATATATATATATATATAATATATATATATATATATATAATATATATATATATATATATAATATATATATATATAAAATATATATATATATATATATAATATATAATATATATATATATTTTTTTTTAAACTTTATTTACATAAGTATTCAGACCCTTTGCTATGAGACTCAAAATTTAGCGCTCGGTGCAGCTTGTTTCCATTGATGATCCTTGAGATGTTTCTACAACTTGATTGGAGTCCACCTGTGGTAAATTAATTTGATATGGAAATGCCCACAGTTGACAGTGCATGTCAGGGCAAAAACCAAGCCATGAGGTTGAAGGAATTGCCCGTAGACCTCCGAGACAGGATTGTGTCGAGGCACAGATCTGGGGATGGGTACCAAAACATTTCTGCAGCATTGAAGGTCCCCAAGAACACCGTGGCCTCCATCATTCTTAAATGGAAGCGATTTGGAATCACCAAGACTCTTCCTACAGCTGGCCGCCCGGCCAATCTGAGCAATTGGGGGTGAAGGGCCTTGGTAAGGGAGGTGACCAAGAACCCGATGGTCACTCTGACAGAGCTCCAGAGTTCCTCTGTGGCAACTGGAAGCAACTGGAAGCTTGGTTATCGAGGTGCACAAACCACTGCTATCCTTGATGATAAAAATAAATATGCTATTTTTTTTTTTTTTTACACTAATTTTTACTGATCATTTTATTGTCTTTTAATTTTAGGTACTACAGGTCTTAGTTTGTATGACTTTACTCCTTTTGTTCCTTTGTTTTTTTTATTCCTCAATTTCCCACATGGTTATAATGATCATGTTCTTTTTCAAAGTGACCAATCATTCTGTTGTGTTTTTTAGGAAGGACAACCATCTCTGCAGCACTCCACCAAATCAGGTCTTTATGGTAGTGGCCAGACGGAAGCCACTCCTCAGTAAAAGGCACATGACTTTGGTTTGGCAAAAGGCACCTAAAGACTCTCAGACCATGAGAAACAAGATTCTCTGGTCAGATGAAACCAAGATTGAACTCTTTGGCCTGAATGCCAAGCGTCACATCTGGAGGAAACCTGGCACCATCCCTACGGTGAAGCATGGTGGTGGCAGCATCATGCTGTGGGGATGCTTTTTTAGCAGCAGGGACTGGGAGACTAGCCAGGATTGAGGGAAGGATGAACGGGGCAAAGTATAGAGAGATCCTTGATGAAAACCTGCTCCAGAGCGCTCAGGACCTCAGACTGGGGTGAAGGTTCACCTTCCAACAGGACAACAACCCTAAGCACACAGCCAAGACAGTGCAGGAGTTGCTTTGGAACAAGCCTCAATGTCCTTGAGTGGCCCAGCCAGAGCCCGGACTTGAACCTGATCAAAGATCTCTGGAGACCTGAAAATAGCTGTGCAGTGACGCTCCCCATCCAACCTGACAGAGCTTGGGAGGATCTCCAGAGAAGAATGGAAGAAACTCCCCAAATACAGGTGTGCCAAGCTTGTAGCATCCTACCCTATAAGACTTGAGGCTGTAATCACTGCCAAAGGTGCTTCAACAAAGTACCGAGATAAGGGTCTGAATACTTATGTAAATGTGATATTTCGGTTTTGTATTTTTAATACATTTACAAACATTTCTAAAATATTGTTTTTGCTTTGTCATTATGGGGTATTGTCTGTAGATTGATGAGGAAAAAAACAAATGTTATCCATTTTAGAACATGGCTGCAACATAACAAAATGTGGAAAAAGTCCACGGATCTGAATACTTGCCGAATGCACTGTACATGGAATCCTGCTTTAAATTCAAATAATTTCTATCCCAAAAAGCAATCCACATAATGGGATGTGCTGGCTGGTATAGAAGGATTAACCCAGGATATTATGTCAATCTGTTGTCATATACAGAAAGCATCTTAAAAGCAGTCTATTGTACAATTGTACAAAGGCCAGTCTTAAGTCAGTGGATTCGGTTTCAAGAAATCTAAACCAAATCAGTTCGATTTCAAGACATGAATGCTTACTGTGAACAAAGGCAGATGGGTTATCTAGTAGAAAACTCCATGCCATTCAGATGTCTGACGTGTAATATTTTATTGACAGTTGGTCATCTAGTCTTTAAGAAAAAATGCTTAAAGAAAAAAATATGAATTGCAATTCAATACTCAATGTTTCATTATATTACTTAAAAAAATCAATATGATTTTGTCATCCAGACTATATGCATGTGAACATTGACACTTCTGAGGGCTAGAGTAAGTAGTATTTGGTGTTTTGGAGAACTCTGTCTAAAATAAATTAATGTATGGTTCTTTAAACAACAAGTAATAAAATGGAACAATCTTAGATACGAGAGTATAACTATAAGGTGCTGAAATACCAACAGCATTCCATTATGAATTATGCAAGGGAAAATGTCAAAGAAAACACTTCCTGCATCTAATGTGAATAAAACAACATATTGGTGCAGCACAAAGATTCAAACACTTAAAAAATTATGATTAAGGTACTATCCTTATATCAATAGGTGAAAGCGCAAGAACCTAAACATAAAAAAAAAAGAAACAGAAAAACCGTTTTTTTCCTAGAAACAGTCAAGCCACATCCCTTGGATAGTGAGTCTAAAAGAACAGAGTTGACAAGAAAGAAATGATTCAGGTGGAGTCGTGGACCACACACGCACACACCTTTGAAATGTATTAGATCTTCACCCTTGGTATAACAAAATTATTCTGCATACTTCCACTTTTAATAATTAAAGGAGCTTGGTGATCAACGCTTAAAACTTGACCTAGTAATGATTATGATTGAGCTTTATTTATGTCCGCCAGTAAGATCACAGATAATTCAACCCAGGAAGTCCTTTCCATGGGCTGAATAAACCATGCCAGTAGCGTAAGTCGAACATTTGGTTTGATTCATCTAAGCAAAATTCTTTCAATAAGTAGTTTAAGCCTTAAAATGAATGAAAATCAACAGCTCAGAGAATAATGAACACCATAATAATACATATTTTAACAGGTTGATTTTTCATCATCTGCACATTAACATAATGACAAAAAAACAAAAACAAAAAAACACTGCAATACATCACTTTATAAAAAAAACGCTTTAGGATAGTTCGGGCTTGTCTGGTGCTGCTGTGTGGTAGTCGGTAGTGAGGAGCGAGATGGTAGGGTCTTCTTCAGGGTCCTGGGTGAAATACGAGTCCCCCTCCAGCTCCAGCAGAGTGGGGAGGTCCGCTCCGCCATTCTCATTGGTCAGTGGGTCAGTCAGTAGCATTGGCTGGGAGGTGTACTGGACCAGCTGCTTCCCTGCTTTAATCAACGTAGAAAAACATGAAACTAAGATCTATGAAGACAGCGAGATCTTTTTATTTAACTAGATATCTATGGAGTTTCCATAGCCCTTTTACACTTCTTTAGTGTACACAAGTATTACATTGAAAGTGTTAATGTTCTTTCACTATGACATTTTAAAGGTTGATTCAAGTGTGTTAAATTCCGCAGTATGTATTATGTAGTATGATGAGTAGTATGTATTATGTAGTATGATGAGTAGTATGTATTATGTAGTATGATGAGTAGTATGTATTATGTAGTATGATGAGTAGTATGTATTATGTAGTATGATGAGTAGTATGTATTATGTAGTATGATGAGTAGTATGTATTATGTAGTATGATGAGTAGTATGTATTATGTAGTATGATGAGTAGTATGCGGAGTATGATGAGTAGTATGTATTATGTAGTATGATGAGTAGTATGTACTATGTAGTATGATGAGTAGTATGTATTATGTAGTATGATGAGTAGTATGTATTATGTAGTATGATGAGTAGTATGTATTATGTAGTATGATGAGTAGTATGTATTATGTAGTATGATGAGTAGTATGTATTATGTAGTATGATGAGTAGTATGTATTATGTAGTATGATGAGTAGTATGTATTATGTAGTATGATGAGTAGTATGTATTATGTAGTATGATGAGTAGTATGTATTATGTAGTATGATGAGTAGTATGCGTGGAGTATGATGGTTTTTAGGCGATCCGACTAAATTCACATAGAAATTTGTTATACATCTGTCATTCTCATTGAAAGCAAGTCAGAAAAGCAGTAGATCCATTTGCATGCTTCCCGTTTTTAAGATTAGTTTTTCACATACTAAGCTTTAAAACAGAAGAAAACACAATGTTTTGGGTTATTGAAAAAATACAGTATTTCACAGTGGTTAATTGGTCCAAAGTTGTGTCACAAACTTAAATTAGGCAAACGGTTAGAATTTGGTCACACTTTATTTGGATAACATACTATCAACAAACTATCTGTTGATAAGCAACTGCTTGCTAAGTTTACGGTTAGGTTTAGAATAAGAGTTAGAGCAACAGTTAAGGTTAGGAGAGTTGAAATGTTACAGATAGTCTGGAGAGCATCTATGGATGGACTATACAAATAAAGTAATACCTACAATTTTAAACAACCAGGAAATGTTGGAGTGTTTTCTACATATTGCAAGAAGTGACAGAGGCCTCATTATCATATTTCGCAGCATACTGTGTTGCAGGTAGATCATTTTGAATTGTTTGTTTCAATATCTTTGTTTTGTACATTGGTTGTTATTGATCTTATGGTATGCAAAGATAAACAACATACAGATTGGGTTAGTGGTTGGAGTTATTGCAAGCGTTACTGAGATAGATTGTGTAAACGGGAACAACTAAGTAGTCCTTTCAAATTACACCTTCCAGCCTAGCAATAACTTTGACAGCCGGTTGGGGTTCATGTAAAGTTCAGATTGTTGGTGTCCTCCTTCAGGCTGGATTCCATAAGGAATTAGATGTCATGGTAATCGGTGGTAACCTTATCATTCATTCAAATAGCACAGTGGGAAATATGCAAATTAGGCTTTAGTCTCTACAGTGTTAAAAAGGTAGTAAAGTACTAAAGGGAAAATGTAGTCAGATGATTGAAATTCAAAACATAGAAAAGTGTCAAATAGCATGGGAGCCAATTAAAAACACAGAAAGGTGTCAAATAGCATGGGAGCCAATTAAAAACACAGAAAGGTGTAAAATACCATGGGAGCCAATTAAAAACACAGAAAAGTGTAAAATGGCATGGGAGCCAATTAAAAACACAGAAAGGTGTAAAATAGCATGGGAGCCAATTAAAACACAGAAAGGTGTAAAATGGCATGGGAGCCAATTAAAAACACAGAAAAGTGTGAAACCACAGATGTTTTGACTAAATGGGGTGGGACTATATAAACCCCAAAATGGTGTTGAATTTGACTCCATGCGAGTTGAATTAACTCTTGCAATTTTACTGTGTAGTAGCAGTAGTAGTAGTAGTAGTAGTAGTAGTAGTATCAGTACACAGTCACATAAAAGCAAAATTAATATTTACAAAATAATGCATAGTCAGCATGATATACAGTATATTAGGAGTTTTTACCTGTGTAGTTGTCACTTCTCTCAGCCCCTTTGGGTGGATCTGATGAAAGCAAGTCCTGGATCTATAAAAACAGAGGAGCCTACAGTGTGAGACACTGACTTATTTTATCAACAATACAAAAGGAAGTAAATAGCTAAAGTCACAATCCCCTTGCCCTGCTACGGCAGCAGGTCTATATCCATACCCCTTCAACCCCATCTCCCAAAGACTACCCTCTGGCAAATGGTTCAGGTCAATCACGACCAAAACCTCCTGCCACCTGAACAGGTTCTTCCCCCGTGCCGTGGCCCTCACCAACCAGCCACCTTGTCCACGATGATCTTTTCCTTCATGTTTACTATTCATCCATGGACTATGCACCCTGCACTTTCATAGAACTGCACATTGCTCTTTGTACACAGAATTTACACAATCCAGATTGTATGTACACAATGAACATCAAGCTATCACGCACCTGCCCTTTGTACCAAGCACATCCCGCATCTGCCCTTTGACAGACCCTTATATTATCTATATATTTCCCCTACCCTGTAAATTGTTTTATCTATACATGCACAACTCATAATGTAGTCTGTAGTTTTTAGCTTGGTGTTCATTGTGTACATAGAATGTGGATTGTGTAAATTCTGTCTCTAGAATCTGTCTAACTTACACAGTCAAGGCTCTCCAGGTCGAATTCAGAACCAGGCAGGGAAGAACTGAAGAACTGAAAGACAAGTAGTTGAAGAAAATGTTATTATCCCCTGGGGTTTTCAGAAAATGTTATTATCCCCTGGGTTTTTCAGAAAATGTTATTATCCCCTGGGGGTTTTCAGAAAATGTTATTATCCCCTGGGGGTTTTCAGAAAATGTTATTATCCCCTGGGGGTTTTCAGAAAATGTTATTATCCCCTGGGGGTTTTCAGAAAATGTTATTATCCCCTGGGGGTTTTCAGAAAATGTTATTATCCCCTGGGGGTTTTCAGAAAATGTTATTATCCCTTGGGGGTTTTCAGAAAATGTTATTATCCCCTGGGGGTTTTCAGAAAATGTTATTATCCCTTGGGGGTTTTCAGAAAATGTTATTATCCCCTGGGGTTTTTCAGAAAATGTTATTATCCCCTGGGGGTTTTCAGCAGAATCATATCAATAATAACATTCACAAGGAATAAGACAATATACATTGAGTGTACAAAACATTAAGAACACCTTCCTAATATTGAGTTACACCCCCCCCTCCTCCTGCCCTCAGAACATCCTTCATTCGTCGGGGCATGGACTTTACAAAGTGTGGAAAGCGTTCCGCAGGGATGCTGGCCCATGTTGACGCCAATGCTTCCCATATGTGTGTCAAGTTGGCTGGATGTCCTTTGGGTGGTGGACCATTCTTCATACACCTACTATTATACCCCGTTCAAAGGCACTTAAATCTTTTGTCTTGCCCTTTCACCCTCTGAATGGCACACATGTACAATCCATGTCTCAAGGCTTAAAATTCCTTCTTTAACCAGTCTCTTACTGCATCTAATTGCTGTAAATCAGAATGTGTTCTCAGTCAAATTACCTGGTAAAATAAGGGTAAAATATATATATAGTTTTTATAAAATGTAAACTGATTGTGTATTTAACAAGTGACATCAATAAGGGATCATAGCTTTCACCTGGTCAGTCTGTGTCACAGAAACATCCTGATGTTATGTAAAACCAGTGTGCACAAACATAACCTGACCCATAAACTCTGTGTAGTCAGGGTCAACTCACACCGAGTTCACCAAAAAAGCCACAGTCCCTTTAAAACACACCCTGTCACCTAGAAACGCAGAGTGACAAACCTCACTGCACATTCTTATTTGACCAGTCAGTGTCCCACACAGTAAATGCCTCAGCATACGGTTGCTGGGACAGAAAAACTTAGCCTGAACTTACTTCAAAGAGGGGTGAGGACTCGAAATTGATGGACTGCGCGTTTAGGATAGTCTGCAGGTTTTCCAGGCCATTGTCGATGCTGTCCAAATGGTCACTCAGCTCACTCCTACACCAAAAAACAAAACATGGTTCATACTTATACGTTTCTGAAGATCTCCCTGACTAAACACGCATTAAAGCAAATTAGCGGTTTGAAAGAAATAGTAGTAAAATCACCCAACACAACTCATTTGATATGAGCAACAGAAGCCATTGGAACAGCGCTGAGCGGGCCACACAATCACCGAGTTGTGAGCCTGATCCCCAGAACGTGGAATAGTCTGCCTTTCCCCTACAGTTCACTGGGCCTGCCACATTAAAACCCACTCACCTAAATGGAGGGTAGCATTTGGGGTTGTGCAGATAGATTAACATTTGGACAAAACATGCTGAATCAGATGTTTTTTCAAGCCTGTGTGTTCAAAACATTATCAATTATCAATAATGATGTTCTCAGTTGGTGCCAAATACTGAGAACTATCAAATATTGAGACACACTGTTTGTAGACCAAGAGTACAGGTTGTCACATCCAGGGATAGGGTAAATGATACGCAATAATGACTGATCTAATATATTTGCTCAGTATAGACATCACTTCGTTCATTTATCAACTTACACACAGGCTTGACAGATTGCCAGCAGAAACAAGCCCAGAAAACAATGTCAGGTACAGGCAGCAGCATCAATCAAGAGTTCTGGGGGGAGGACAACATAACAGGGTTTGTGGGCCAACTGAAATGCTAACCCTGGGTGAGGTCTGAGGTGTAGAGTCGAGGAGGGGCTGGGGAAGAGGCGAGAGACCTCTGACATCTGTGTTGAACTGAAAAGATAGAAGCACAACAGCTGGAGAGAGAGGAGACCATAGCACTACTACACACTGCACCCCATAGGTTGACTACAGCCCAGGAAGGGGGATCACATTGGCTACTCGGCTTCTCATTGGCTGAAAATAAGAATAAGGGCAGAGAGGAAGAGGCAAAGCAAGCTGTTCCCACTCTCGTCAAAATCTGTCCAAAATAAGCCCAATGTGTTTCCATGGGCTTATTTTGGACCTAAGTTTGTCGACGACTCCATTGTTAGGGCGGAGACATGAGCATCTCATCATTATATAGTGATCTCTGATAAGGGGCATTGGGACCACAGGAAAAGGGACGTTGAATGGCTGCTGGTTTAAAATGATATCCTGCTGAAAAAAATATTAAGCCACAACATACAGTGCCTTCAGAAAGTATTTACAGCCCTTTACTTTTTCTAAATGTTGTTGTTACAGCCTGAATTTAAAATGGATTAAATTTAGATTTCGTGTCACTGATCTACACACAATACCCCATCATGTCAAAGTGGAATTTTGTTTGTAGAATATTTTCAAAATGTATACAAAATAAAAAGCTGAAATGTTTTAAGTCAATAAGTATTCAACCCCTTTGTTATGGCATGCCTAAATAAGTTCAGGAGTTAAGAGGTTAAAATAGAGGTTAAAATGAGGTTAAAATGATTTTTGAATGACTACCTCATCTCTGTACCCCACACACAATTATCTGTAAGGTCCCTCATTTGAGCAGTGCATTTCAAACACAGACTAAACCACAAAGACCAGATATTTTTTTCTCAAATCCTCATAAAGAGTGATAGATGTGTAAAAACACTGAATATCCCTTTAAGCATGGTGAAGTTATTAATTAGGCTTTGGATAGTGTATCAACACACCCAGTCACTACAAAGATACAGTTGTCCTTCCTAACTCACTTGATGGCGAGGAAGGAAACTGCTCAGGGATTCCATGAGGCCAGTGGTGATTTTACAACAGTTACAGAGTTTGTTGGTTGTGATAAGAAAACTGGAGGATGGATCAACAACATTCTAGTTACTAACCTAAATGAAAAGAAGAAAGCCTGTACAGAAAACAAATATTCCAAAACATGCATCCTGTTTGCAACAAGGCACTTAACTAATAATGCAAAAATGTGTGGTAAAGAAATTAACTTTATGTACTGAATGCAAAGCGTTATGTTTGGGAAAAACCCAACATAACATCACTGATTACCACTCCTCATATTTTCAAGCATTGTGGTGCCTGCATCATGGTATGGGTATGCTTGTCATTGGCAAGGATTAGGGAGGTTTTTTGGGGATAAAAAGAAATGGAATACAACTAAGCACAGGCAAATCCTAGATGAAAACCTGGTTCAGTCTGCTTTCCAACAGACACTGGGAGACAAATTCACTTTCAGCAGGACAATAACCTTAAACACAAGACCAAATATACACTGGAGTTTCAAAACAACATTGAATGTTCCAGAGTGACCTAGTTACAGTTTTGACAAAAATTGGCTTGAAAATCTATTATTTTATATATTTGTTTACCTTTATTTAACTAGTCAAGTCAGTTAAGAACAAATTCTTATTTTCAATGACGGCCTAGGAACAGTGGCAAGACTTAGAAATATACTTCTAGCAATGATCAACAATCAACTTGACAGTGCTTGAAGAATTAAAACAAATTATAACAGGAATAATATTGTATAATCCAGGTATGGAAAGCTCTTAGACACTTGCCTAAACATACTTACAGCTTTCAATCGCTGCCAAAGGTGATTCTAACATGTTTTTTCACGGGGAGGGGGGGATATCTATGTAATCAAGCTATATTAGTGTTTTATTTTTCATTAATCTTGAATAAATGTTTGAATTTTTCTTCCACTTTGACAAGAGTATTTTGAGTAGATCGTTGACCAAAATTGAATCTTTGTAACCCCTTTGTAACACAACAAAATGTGGAAAAAGTAAAGGGGTGTGAATACTTTCTGAAGGCACTGTATGTAATGTACAGTCTAGCTTCCATTAGAGAGTACGATTTCTAGAAAACAAATCATTTTAACTCATCTCAACAGTGACACAGAAGTCAATGACTGAGACAACATCAAGAAAGGAAAAAAGAAAAAGCAAAAAAAATTTGAAAACTGCATTTCTCGGTCTGATGTATTGTATGCCCATAAATCTATACATCTGAAGTACAGTAGATTAAGATTACAGTATGCATTAGTTTGATTAAATGGCAAGTAACTTATTATGTACAGTTAGCACCAACAGCCAGAATCCTAAAACTAAAAAGCCAAGATGAAATGCAACAAATCAACAGAACTATGTCTAAAGTGCCATCCAATCCATGTTTGGTTTAAAATAATTAGCCTAGTCTTTGAAGTGTATACTTAGCAAAACCAGAGAAAGGCAAGAGGGTTGTGTATGTAGAGCTTGTTGAATGATGGTGCGTATTAAACTAGCATAAAGCGCTAACAGCTGCCTAAACTGTTCATCAGTGGAGGAGCTGCTTTGAATCCCTGGCACATCCTCTTGATGCAATGTGACGTGATAGACACAGAGATGGTTGAGCATGGGGAGAAGCATAGGACAATAGGAAGGCTGCAGACGTCCACTGGCATGCGACGACTGATTATCAAGGCAATGAAATGCTAGTGTGATGCAAGTGGATCTTAAGCTATGGAAAAACCGCAATGACGAATAGTGAAAAGCAGCAGGTGGCCTTCCTATCGCTGCGGTGTGTTTTAGCCAATTAGATTGACAAGGAATCCTTTAAGGGGAAGTGAACAAATGAACACGAGTGTAGAAGGGGAGAATTAGGCTCATATCTGTTGGCCTGTGCTAGGTGGGAAGGGCTGAGGGACAGACTGGCAGTGGGACCTGATCACGGTGACATTATCTAGGAATCACTCACTTGTCTAGACAGGCGAGGCTGAGACACTTCTGCTCCGTAGGGGTCGTTGGGGCGGGGGACGCGTTAGGCTCGTTGCTCTCCTGCAGGATGGAGTTGATGAAGGTGATGGGGGACAGGGGCGTGTCTACCTGGACTCCTGCCCCACCGATCACGGCCTCGGCCGGACAGACCTCCTCCAAGACGGGACTGGACGGCTCCTCCTTTATGTGGACCAATGGGCTCGTGCTGAAGACAGGAAGAGAAATGGGGTAATTTTGTTTATTCTTGGATAGTTGGTATGGGGTCAGGAGTTGTTGCTGAATCCTGACTTGACCAGGAAAAACTTTAGGCCTTAGTTCAGGGTTCCCCAACTGGCAGCCCGTGGGTGATTTTATTTGCCCATCAAATCAGCTCCAAGTGATTTGAATTTTGGAAATTGGTTCCAAAGTATTCCCACGCATAATAGAGAGGTATGAAAAAAGTATACAAATGTAAGCAAGGTTTGAAATGATTATGTTTTAGTCAAATGATATATCCGTTTGGGCTTCTTGCGGTCAATTTGAAGTCTGTTTCTGCTCCCTGACCATCCCCTCAAGAAAACAATCTAGTTGATGATCCCTGCCTTAGTTGTTAGAGGATTTCTTGGTCAGGTCATGTGATCAGGAAAGAAAAGTAGATTTTAAAAAAAAAACACAAAAAAAAACAATCACATTTAACAGATGGTTGATGAAATGAGGCAAGCTCACTAACCTTTCCTCTATCCACTCATTAGTGACCTCCACAGGGCTGGCCTGTGCCAGGTCGGTGACGTCAGAGATTATGGGGCCATTGTTAAGAGACGGCTCTGCCGTGAAGAGACCGGTACTGGTGAATGGTGCGCCCGAGGCCTGGGAAGATGACACACATTCACATACATAGTACAGCTGTACTGACATCCTAACAAGATCAGTTGACATTTTTTTTTTAAAAATACTTTTTTTTACCCCTTTTTCTCCCCAATTGTGTGATATCGAAATTGGTCATTAGTCTTGTCCCATCGCTGCAACTCCCCTACGGACTCGTGAGAGACGAAGGTCGAGAGCCAATCGTCCTCCGAAACACGATCCTGCCAAGCCGCACTGCTTCTTGGCACACTGCAGTATCTGGAAGCCAGCAGCACCAATGTGTCAGAGGAAACACCGTACAGCTGGCGACCGAAGTCAGTGTGCATACGCCTGGCCCACCACAAGGAGTCGCTAGATCGCGATGGGACAAGGACATCCCGGCCGGACAAAACTTCCCCTAACCCGGACGATGGGCCAATTGTGAGCCGCCTCATGGGTCTCCCGGTCTCGGGCCGGCTGCGTCACAGCCTGGGATCGAACCCGGGTCTGTAGTGACGCCATAGACAACTGTACCACTCGGGAGGCCCACTAACAAGATCAGATGCGTAACACAAGCTCAATAACAATACACCTTTCTTAGTGGCGCTCCAGCGACCACACCTCTGAAAGCACTAGCTTACCTCTGTCTGGTTAAAAGACCAATAAACTTAAAAAGTGACTTACAGTAAGTCCTCATGTCTGAGATATGAATTAGCCATCTGTGATTGATGAAGTCTTTTCTGGAGATTGTCACAATTTTGTGTACTTACCTCACTAGCCTACATCAAAACATGCCTTACAAATCAAGTTGTCCATATCATAACTCAATTGTAAAGTACAGCTGTAAGCAATAGCATCAACTGTGAATTCACTCAGCCTGAGTTCCACTTCTACCACAGGGAGGTGCCAAGCTCGGCTAGGTTCCCGGTGATGCTGAACTCACGGAGATAGCAGGCGAGCCCTGCAGCGAGGCCTGAAGATGTTCCAGAGAGTACTGCCTGCTGAACTTGGGCAAGGAGTGGGCAGAGCTGCTGTCATTCAGCATCAGGGGACTTTAGTAGTTCCATAGAGAGGAGACACAAAACAAGAGTCAAACACTCACAACCCTTTACTGGTTCACTATTGAATGTGCGGTAGCTATGTTAAATGACTTGCATCTTTCTCTTCATCCCCAGGACTCTGTTGGACTGCACTAGGGTCACTAGGAACTGGATCAGCTGTGGGAGACAGACACAGTTAGCAGTAGAGCTGGGTGATATTGGCAAATTTCACGATAAATTGACTGAATTATCACGATAACAATAAATAGAACTATACATTTCTAACATGCCTACTTTTGTATATTGCCGTACCCTTAGAACGTCTGCTAATACTTTGAATGCTTTAACTAGCAATTGAACCGTTAGCAATTGCCTATATTATCAGACTTATTTCATTTAAAAATTCAAATTTGTCTCGTATACATTTCTCTAGCTACTTATCATGATTATCGATATCAGTTAAATGTCCTCGATAAATGGTTGGTACAGTCTGTGTCAACGTTTGGTTTATCGTCCCAGCTCTAGTTAGGAGATGATTGGTTGATTTATTAGACAATTTAAATTCTACATATACACCCAGACACCAATGCAATGACAGTACAGGGTTTATTCTGGATCAAAAAGGGGCTTAGGTGGTGGGTGCGGCGATGGGCAGTTTGCCGTCGGAATGTTTTGGGCTCCCCCATCCTGACAGTGTAGAGAGTTTTTGGGCATTTTTAAGCCAACTTTCTGCAATTCTACACATTTCTCCATGGGGCTGAGAGACATTTTTGGAGTTTTAAAGCTAATTTTCTGCAACTCCATGCATTTTGCCATGGCTAATGCTGTGAATTTTTTGTTGCTCAAACACAATATCAAATCCATTGTTTAAAAAATTCCAAATTCTCCTTGACTGTCTAGATTATATTATCAAAGAATACAGTACAAGTCAAAAGTTTGGACATACCTACTCATTAAAGGGTTTTTCTTTATTTAGACTATTTTCCACATTGTAGAATAATAGTGAAGACAACAAACCTATGAAATAACACATATGGAATCATGTAGTAAGCAAAAAAGTGTTAAACAAATCAAAATATATTTTATATAATTTGAGATTCTTCAAAGTAGCCACCCTTTGCCTTGACATTTTTGCACACTCTTGGCATTCTCTCAACCAGCTTCATGAGGTAGTCACCTGGAATGCATTTCAATTAACAGGTGTGCCTTGTTAAAAGTTAATTTGTGGAATTTCTTTCCTTCTTAATGCATTTCAGCCAATCAGTTGTGATGTGACAAGGTAGGGTTGGTATACAGAAGACAGCCCTATTTGGTAAAATACCAAGAAATTGGTTATATTTTAACATCTGCGTAGCCAGGAGCTAAAATAAAACTTGGTTCTATTTGTGACGCGCTGCATGTCCTGCCTCTCCCATCTCCTCATTGGTTTTTAGGAGCATATACCCACGTGGGTGAATGAAAGATGAACTGAGGTTCACACCCCAGTTGGTGGTGGTAACGCACCTTCAAGTTGGTTGCAAACCACCATATAAAGTCAAAAGAAGAAGAAGAAGCCTGAAGGAGGAGAGATAATTAGAAATGAACTCGGTTTACCGTTTTATCTGTGGATTAATTGTCAGATTAGAGTACCTTGTGAATCAGGTCAAACAACAACCCAATGATTATATCCCAGGACAAATTAGCTACAGTAGCAACAGCAAGCTAGCTAGCTAAATTGCAATACATGTTTAATGCTTTTTGACCTGTCCCCAAATGAATATAGTTGGTTCAGAGTTCGTTTTGATATTTCAACCTGCGTGCCCTGATTGCATCGGGTGTGGGTGGACAATACCAACATGCACGTGCAAGCGGTGTGGTCAGCATGTTAGAGTTACCAGCCTCAGAAATTGCAGCCCAAATAAAAGCAGACACATCTCAACATCAATTGTTCAAAAGAGACTGCGTGAATTAGGCCTTCATGGTCGAATTGCTGCAAAGAAACCACTACTAAAGGACACCAATAATAAGAAGAGACTTGCTTGGGCCAAGAAACACGAGCAATGAACATTAGACCGGTGGAAATCTGTCCTTTGGTCTGATGAGTCCAAATTTCGAGATTTTGGGTCCTAACCACCTATCTTTGTGAGACGCAGAGTAGGTGAACAGATGATCTCCGCATGTATGGTTCCCACCCTGAAGCATGGAGGAGAAGGTGGCGTGATGGTGCTTTGATGGTGACACGGTCTGTGATTTATTTAGAATTCAAGGCACACTTAACCAGCACGGCTACCACTGCATTCTGCAGCGATACGCCATCCCATCTGGTTTGTGCTTAGTGAGACGATCATTTGTTTTTCAACATGACCCAACACACCACCAGGCTGTGTAAGGACTATTTGACCAAGGAGAGTGATGGAGTGCTGCATCAGATGATCTGGCCTCCACAATCACCCAACCTCAACCCAACTGAGATGGTTTGGGATGAGTTGGACCGCAGATTAAAAGGAAAAGCAGCCAACAACTGCTCAGTATAAAAAATGTATAGAATAAAAAGGAAAGTTTTACATCTTCCTAAGTCTGAGGGTGGTTCTAACCTTCCAGATTTGGAATTGTATAAACTCGATACCCAAGGCTTTTACTTGTGACATATAGTTAAACGCACTAAAAAGGAACAATGGGTACCTATAGAGGATGTGGATGCTCATCCTCAGAATATTTTTACATGTCTATTTTCAAAGGATAAAGCTAAGAACATTAACAACTTCATAGTTACGAACACTGTAACAACTTGGAAGAAAATGAAACGTATTCTACAAGAACCAATGTGACTTCCTAAAAATACAACCCTATAGAACATTCCTTGGATAGCTTTTCACAATTCACTGATAAATTGGTCCACATGGAAGACTAAAGGCATTGCAATTGTAAATGACATTTAACGACAATGTACGCTTAATCCAGTATAAACTAATGTTTAATATACAAGAGACAAAATGCACAAATTCTACAGCACAACGTCAGAGTCATGTCTTAAGTGTAAAATTATTAATGACTCAATGATCCATGCTCTCTGGGAACGCTATAATGTCCGGAAGTTGTGGGCGAAGCTAGAAAGTTGACTGTCAGAAGTATTACAATGTAAACTTACTTTCAATCCGTCTG
The DNA here is from genome assembly GCF_901001165.1 of Salmo trutta. Classification (NCBI taxonomy): domain Eukaryota; kingdom Metazoa; phylum Chordata; class Actinopteri; order Salmoniformes; family Salmonidae; genus Salmo; species Salmo trutta. The sequence continues at coordinate 17,505,421 of NC_042992.1, forward strand.
TCTGCATATTTCAAGACATGACATATAGGGATGTCGTGAGATACCCGATGGGTTGGACGATTCTCTTGTCGTCACTCATTGAAAAAACGTATACTAAAAACTTGGAAATCAATCCGCCATCATTGACACAATGGAAAAATGTAATGATTTATTATTTAAAATATTGAAAGTGCGTGGGCTACGGAGAGAAACAAAATGGTGCAGTTTCAGTCCATGTTGCGGAGAGTGATGCTGGCGCTGGAGACGGGGTGCTAGTGGGTCTGTGAGGTGCGATGTAGTTGATATTTCTACAATGTTGTCATTGGTATATGTATGTTTTGTATTGTACATAAAATATAAAAATAAATTAAAAAGGAAATAAACATTTAGGTCGCCCGAGGATTTCAATGGCAGAAAAATCCCTGCAGTGCACACATTCAGAATCATTGACGATGACAAACAAATCTAGGACACAATCCAAGTGTTATATATATATATACACACACATACATACATACATACAGTGCATCCGGGAAAGTATTCAGACCCTTGACTTTTTCCACATTTTGTTACATTACAGCCTTATTGTAAAATGGATTAAAAAAAAAAAATCTATCCATAAACAAATCCCCATAAGGACAAAGCGAAAACAGGTTTAGAAATTTCTGCTAATTGATTCAATATAAAAAAAACAGAAATACCTTATTTACATAAATATTCAGACCCTTTGCTATAAGCCTCGAAATTGAGCTCAGGTGCATCCTGTTTCCATTGATCATCCTTGAGATGTTGCTACAACTTGTTTGGAGTCCACCTGTGGTAAATTCTATTGATTGGACATGATTTAGAAAGGTGCACACCTGCCTATATAAGGTCCCACAGTTGACAGTGCATGCCAGAGCAAAAACCAAGCCATGAGGTCGAAGAGATTGTAGGTAGAGCTCTGAGACAGGATTGTGTCAAGGCACGGATCTGGGGAAGGGTACCAAAAAATATCTGCAGCATTGAAGGTCCCCATCATTGTTAAATGGAAGAAGTTTGTAACCACCAAGACTCTTCCTAGAGCTGGCTACCTGGCCAAACTGAGCAATAGGGGGAGAAGGGCCTTGATCAGGGAGGTAACCAAGAACCCGATGGTCACTGACAGAGCTCCAGAGTTCCTCTGTGGAGATGGGAGAACCTTCCAGAAGGACAACCATCTCTGCAGCACTCCACCAATCAGGCCTTTATGGTAGTGGCCAGACGGAAGCCACTCCTCAGTAAAAGGCACATGACAGCCCACTTGGAGTTTGCCGAAAGGCACCTAAAGACTGAGACCATGAGAAACAAGATACTCTGGTCTGATGAAACCAAGATTGAACTCCTTGGTCTGAATGCCCAGAGTCTGGAGGAAACCTGGCACCATCCCTACAGTGAAGCATGCTGGTGGCAGCATAATGCTGTGGGGACGTTTTTCAGCTGCAGGACTGGGAGACTAGTCAGGATCTAGGTAAAGATGAACGGAGCAAAGTACAAAGAGATCCTTGATGAAAACCTGCTCCAGAGCGCTCAGGACCTCAGACTGAGGCGAAGGTTCACCTTCCAACAGGACAACGACCTGCACACAGCCAAGACAACGCAGGAGTGGCTTCGGCACAAGTCTATGAATGTCCTTGAGTGGCCCAGCCAGAGTCCGGATTTGAACATCTCTGGAGAGATCTGAAAATAGCTGTGCAGCGACACTCCCCATCCAACCTGACAGAGCTTGTGAGGATCTGCAAAGAAGGGGAGAAATTCCACAAATACAGGTGTGCCAAGCTTGTAGCATAATACCCAAGACGACTCGCATACATTTTACGTATGGGTGGAATCGAACCCACTACCCTAGCGTTACAAGCACCATGCTTTACCAACTAAGCTACAAAGGACCACGTGTTATCACATGAATTACTATGTTACCATAGCACAGAAGAGCCAAGCCCATGTTCTGCGTGGTCAGAGCAGTGGCAGGTACCGTTACTGTCTTTTACCTTGTTGACGACTTTCTGTTGCTGGGCGTGTTTCTGTCTGAGGCTGGCCACCTCCCTCCACAGAGCTTCATTCTCACTGGAAAGACAAAGGGGATACTCGTTTACAGATCAGTTAATCATTATTTTAAATTGAATGCCACAAATGGCAAATGTATTTCACATTTTAGTCATTTAGCAGACACTCTTATCCAGAGCGACTTACAGTAGTGAGTGCATACACTTTCATACTTTTTTCATTCTAGTCCCCCATGGGAATCGAACCCACAAGCGCCATGCTCTACCAACTGAGCCACAAAGGACCGCATATACAACTGATGCCCAATTAGGCCAACTAATCATTTGCCTTCCATTCCCAAACCCACGACATCCTCTCTGGGTAATGTCATGGACGCTTGCTACAATGACATCAGTCCTTGACATTGTGATGTTTCTTCATACATCATTTGAATAGTCTAATAACCAGCTGCAACGCATGTTTAGAAATAAATCAAAGAATGACTAACCAATCTCAGAACAGCACGTCATCCCTAACTGACCTAAAACTCCACAGTACATGTAGCCAAGATGGGGGAAGGGCAAAGGGCATCAGGGCAAGGGCTTAGACCCTAATCTTTAAGAGCCCCCCATACTGTGGCATGCCTAACGAGACACAGCAGATTTTTTACTGTACTGGTAAAGATTTGAGGAATAGTTGAGGCAGTTTATTTTGTTAAGTTAATGGCTATTGAAAGATCTTAGCGCGCTGTGTTTATTCAGCTTTTTTAGTGCAGTCTATAAAGACCATGCCCCTCCACCTGGCTCTTAAAGCCTGGCTCCCCAGACTATGGTTAAGCTGCTTTGTGGGTGTGCTCATGGGCCTGATTCATCCATTGTCCATACACATGGCTCACATTAAATGACTTGCCCTGGACTCAGACAAAACCTAGCCTGGACCCAGATATGTTTGTGCTGTCCTGTAATCTCTTATGGTCTCTGTCCCACGTGAGTTGGCAAGACAGAGCAAACAATTATGGAACCAGGCTAGACAACACCTTGATGAATTATGTCAGATTGATTCTTCTGGCTCTATGACAAAATGAAGATTTCAGAATCACCTTCAGTTTCCAAGTACATAGAAATGTACCAGGAATGACCTGGTGCTGCCACAATAATCAGAATATAAATGTATATATTTCAGTGTTTGATTAGCATTTTAGTCTTATGTCTTCACTAAGTTGGCTCTAAAAAAGTGCAAATGAAATTATAGATATAGTATCTTAATTTGATTACTCAGCCGCAGGAAATTCAAATGAGCCTTGTGATTTACATAACTTCACTGAAAACCCGCAGTTCTCCCTCGATCAAATGTTAAAGCACCGGACAGAATACATGTCCTACAACTGTAGATCCTACTACACTCAAAAATCTATCTACATTGCTGCCATACATCAACAACTGTCGTTTTATATAGATTAAAGGGTAGGTAGCATAAACGTAACCACATTCAACATGTGGATTTGCATTAGAATAAGCATCAAAAGTACTGGTTTAAATAACATTCAGTTAACTTACAAGCAAATACATTGAATTTGTTAAAATTCAGCTTGCAAGGTTGCTAGCCAACTTGCCTGCTAATGTTAGCCCTACTAGCCTGCTAACGTTACGTTAGTACTGCTTGAGTCCACCAGTTGCTATCAACTCCTAGGTTATATCTACATTAAAGTAAACCAAAGTTTAGGAAATGCATAACGCCAGCTAATCAGTTATCAAATAATGTTACTGGCATAAGCAGTTCTCTAAGCCAATCCGCTCGCCTCAATCAACAAGTTTTTTGCATAAATTTGCATGGTTTCTTCTTAGTGAATGTACACTACCGTTGAAAAGTTTGGGGTCACTTAGAAATGTCCTTGTTTTTGAAAGAAAAGCAATTTTCTTGTCCATTAAAATAACATCAAATTGATCAGAAATATATTCCATAAAAAATCTGCCGTTTCCAACTACAATAGTCATTTACAACATTAATGTCTACACTGTATTTCGGATCAATTTGATGTTATTTTAATGGACAAAAAAATTGCTTTCCTTTCAAAAACATGGACATTTCTAAGTGACCCCAAAGTTTTGAACGGTAGAGCTGGTGAGCTACTACGTACACTAATACTTGGTTTGGAATGCAATTACATGCTAACATGGCTAGTAGCTAATGTTAGCAACTGGAACTAGCTAGGTAGCACCGGTTCGCCATATGACGTTGAGAAATAGTGCATTGTGGGTAATAAGTTAATAAATATGTAAAAACACTAAAACATAACTATGTTTGTAGTTATAGGTAACCAGATCGTGACGACAACTAAGTTGCTAAGTCTTTGACCACACTGTTACTTTGGTGAGTGAAAGCATGCTTCCTACCCTTTAATAAACACAAGATAGATATATTGGTCTCCACTACAACACACAAGTGTATCCCGTAGGCATCACCTAAACCATAGCCTAATGTAACCTATCAAAATCATTTCCTTTTAGAAATGTATTATTTTTGTATTCATTCATAATCAAATCCTTCTGCTGCAGGATTTGCGACTAAACTGGTCAAATTAAGAAAAAAACTGGTCAAATTAAGATCTCACACCTGTATTCTAGACCTGAAAAATCTAAATCAATCAACATGTAGGCCTGGCTTTCGAGGACAAAATGAAACATTAATTTGCTGATTATCATAGCTTCAGCCTTACAACCTGGCATTGTTATGGAGTAACGCATGTTAACCTTAAGAACTTCCAGTACACAGATGTGGTATTAAAACAGAGACTGAACGAGGGTTGAAGGAGGTGTGTACTGGGGGTGTCATCTGAGTGCTACAGGGCCTTCAAACTTCCGACATGGAAAAGAGAGGTGCTCCATCTGTGTTTATAGACTATCAGTGGTCCTTGCTGCCTTGTAAACTCACCCTGCCCTGTATCAGGTTGTGCCACAAAAGCCCACTGTCTGTGCTGACCTCCCTGTGGGGCAGATGAACAGGGTTTATAGAGGCAGGTGTGGATGCCTCCAAGTGGATAGGGTCATCACTGCCCCCCCCGAAACACCACTCTGACCAATAGTTAGAAGGATTATTTAACATGTGAAAGTCATCTGATAATCAGAAACATAGCTATAACTTTTCAGACTGTCAGATTTGTCTGAGTGTCAGAGGGGAGGTGCGCAGGTGTGAAAATAACGAGGAATATGGTAAGAGAGAAGAATCCATTTTTATAACTAAGAGAGATTCTTGTCTCGTTTTATTGAGAGCCACCCACCTCGGGTGATGGACATTCATCGTTTGAGTGATACATCTTAATCTGAAGGTATGAATCGAACAGGCAAGTTGGATAAAATAGATTGGATAAATAATCCCATCTTCTTGCACTCTCCTATTCTAAGAGGACATGGTGAGAGACATGGAGAGAGACTGTCATGCTGTGCCAATGGACAAGATGAATAAGGTCATAATGAAAACTGCCCTGCGTATTGCATCATGGTACCATGAAGAAAAAGTCTGGTTTGTAAACATATGTTTGGGACAGGAGAGAAAGCCCTCAGTGGCAATGAAGAGTCCAAGGGTCCAGCTGGAGAATCCAAGTGTGTCTGTGTGTGGAGGAAGGATTGTATTAATTATGTGGGGCCTGACATGCACCCTGATGGCCTAAAGGCAGCTGGTGAGCAGCCTAGCCACATCATCCCAGCTGCATGACAGGAGCCACTCGGTTTTAGAATGGTGACTAAGCGTCCTGAAACATGAAACACCATTATATTGTCCCAGAGTGAGGCGCACTGACACAACCCAATGGGTTATCCTATAACTGTTACAAACTGGGAACTTAACTTTGCACCACATTTCATCAACACATCTATAATGAGTAGACACACTAACTAACCAGACAGGGGAACAATGACAACTCAATGAGTTATCCCCACATCATTACTGCTACAAACATGGAACTCAGTCTGAACCACAATTGATCTAGTCTGGTCCCAGATTGGTTTGTGCATTTGCCTACTCCACTGTCAAGTCAAACATGGCAATTCCATAATGAGTTAGCAAGAGGCTAGAGCAGAAACAGACTGACACCCAGGCTACAACTTATCAAGTCATCCAGAAAAGGTACACATAGAAGTAACCCTGAACCGATCCTAAACCACAGCCAGATAAAAACTAGAAACAGAAGGTCCAACTCTCCACAGCTGCAGTTCTACCACCATTAAAAACTCTACTTTATATCACTAGATGTGCGCCCTTAATCTGGGTTTTACAACATAGCGTGAAAGTGTTAATTTAGGACAGCTCTGTGGATTCAAACAGCACACTGACTCCTGCATGTATATTTCAGCCTCTGACAGGCCTCTAGGAATTCTGTCTCTAGCAGCCTAATCACTAGCTTAAAATAAACTGGTTGACACCGCCTTAATGCAGCATGCTAGGCTACGGCAGCCCTATGGGGACACAATATACATGCTCGCTAATTTAGCAAAACAGCAGCAAAGCGTGAGCGGAGAATCTTATTGTGTGGAACAGAGGCTAAGCTGGGGTAGGAATGTTTTTGGCTCGTTCAAGGGGCAGTTAATTCTGAAAAAGTTCTACAATTTTGCATCTACTGGGCCTTCGAAAAGTATTCAGACCCCTTGACTTTTTCCACATTGTTACGTCACAGCCTTATTCTAAAATTGATAAAATGAAAATCCTCATGAATCTACACACAATACCCCATAATGACAAAGTGAAAAAGAGGTTCAGAATTTTTTTCAAACGTATAAAAAAACAAAAACAAATACCTTATTTACTTAAGTATTCAGAAACTTTGTTAACAGTTAACTTACAGTGCAATCGGAAAGTATTCTGAATACCTTTTCCACATTTAGTTACGTTACAGGCTTGTTCTAAAATGTATTAAATAAATAAAAACGTCCTCAATCTACACACAATACCCCATAATGACAAAGTGAAAACTTTTTTTTTTTAATGTTTGCAAATGTATTAAAAAACAGAAATACCTTGACATAAGTATTCAGACCCTTTGCTGTGAGACTCAAAATTTAGCTCAGGTGCATCCTGCTTCCATTGATCATCCTTGAAATGTTTCTACAACTTGATAGGAGTCCACCTGTGGTAAATTCAATTGATTGGACATGATTTGGAAAGCCACACACCTGTCTATATAAGGTCCCACAGTTGACCGTGCATGTCAGAGCAAAAACCAAGCCATGAGGTCGAAGGAATTGTCCGTAGAGCTAAGAGACTAGATTGTGTCGAGGCACAGATCTGGGGAAGGGTACTAAAAACGTTCTGCAGCATTGAAGGTCCCCAAGAACGCAGTGGCCTCCATCATTGTTGAATGGAAGAAGTTTGGAACCACCAAGACTCTTCGTAGAGCCAAACTGGGCAATCGGGGGAGAAGGGCGTTGGTCAAGGAGGTGACCAAGAACCCAAAGCTCCTCCAGAGTTCCTCTGTGGAGATGGGAGAACCTTCCAGAAGGACAACCATCTCTGCAGCACTCCACCAATCAGGCCTTTATGGTACAGTGGCCAGACGGAAACCACTCCTCAGTAAAAGGCACATGACAGCCCGCTTGGAGTTTGCCAAAAGGCACCTAAAGACTGAGACCACGAGAAACAAGATTCCCTGGTCTGATGAAACCAAGATTGAACTCTTTGATCTGAATGCCCAGAGTCTGGAGGAAACCTGGCACCATCCCTACGGTGAAGCATGCTGGTGGCAGCATCATGCTGTGGGGATGTTTTCAGCTGCAGGGACTAGTCAGGATCGAGGGAAAGATGACCGGAGAAAGGTACAGAGAGATCTTTGATGAAAACCTGCTCCAGAGCACTCAGGACCTCAGAAGGTGAAACTTCGCCCCAGTCTAACAGGACAATGACACTAAGAACACACCCAACACAACGCAGGAGTGGCTTCAGGACAAGTGTCAATGTCCTTGAGTGGCCCAGCAAGAGCCCGGCCTTGAACCCGATCGAACCCGATCGAACCCGATCTCTGGAGGGACCTGAAAATAGCTGTGCAGCAACGCTCCCCATCCATCCTGACAGAGCTTGAGAGAATCTGCAGAGAAGACTGGGAGAAACTTCCCCAAATAAAGGTGTGGCAAGCTTGTAGCATCATACCCAAGATGACTCAAGGCTGTAATCGCTGCCAAAGGTGCTTCAACAAAGTACTGAGTAAAGGGTCTGAGTACTTAAGTAAATGTGTTTTGTTTTTTTGAATAAATTGGCAAACAAAAAAATCTAAAAACCTGTTTTGTTTTGTCATTATGGGGTATTGTTACAACCTTACTCAAATGTAACAAAATGTGGAAAAAGTCAAGGGGTCTGAATACTTTCCGAATGCACTGTATGTGGATTTGGGGGTTATACTTTGAACTATACTTGTCAGACCTTTTGTTGATTTTGTTCATTTCAATTTATTAGTTAAGCCGAGTCAACCGTCCAATACGCATGAGAATGAGTCACAATATGAATCAGAATGCGCCTCAACGTTTCACTTACTGCTTCATGGCGATGATTTGGGAGTCTATGGTCTCCTGCTTGCCCTTTATGTGCTGCACGTTGGTCAGGATTTTCGAGACATCGTCTGAGCTCATCTTAAGCTCATCATGTTTAACATTGGACACCTGAGGGGGAGGGAGAACATGACGAAATGGTTAACGCAAACTGTTAAAGCAAAGAAAACTGTTAAAGGGAGGCGGGAAAGAGATGAAAACAAGCCTTCAGTGTAGGCCTTGGCCCCGACTTGAACCCTGAGGGATAGATAATGGAAACACAATGAAAGTGTATGATTCTGTATTCAGTTTTTAGCCTGAACTGGTCAGTTGGCCCGAGGCAGACTATATCAAGGTGCAGATGGAAACAGCAGTAAATCATTGGACTGAGCAGAGCAGAAAGTGACTGCATTAAAGAGTCCGGCAATGTCAGATTACGAGCTCCCTGGCCTGCTTTCTCTAATCCACCCATCCCAGATGGCAGGCTCCACAGAGACCACTAGATTAGCTCAATCTGTCCCAGGAGTGGAGGGGAGCAGAGAGAAATCAGGCCAAGCAGGCCATGCACTGGGAGCATATGCTGTCGGTCTGACATGCTGTCTGTCTGAGGAGCATCCCTATAGGTTTCTCTATGAGGAGTTTTACTGAGGCTTTCCATGTGTTTTCTACAGGGAGTTGGCTACATAGTTCTGACTATAAATGTAACATCTTTGTAATACTTTCTTAACTAATATTGTTTGGGCTATGTAAAGCCTATTTAAAAAGACTGTTCGGAGTTGAGTATGAAGAAGGGCATGATACATGAATCAGAAATATCATGATGATCATCTTTATAATTTTGCACTTACATTGGTAACTTTCCGTTTGATATTTTCCAGCAGATGCTCTTGTCCGCGGAGGAAGTAGGGATGCTGGAATTCAGTGTCGTCCTTCTCAGGCTTCACCAGGCCGCCCTGCTCAATGTGAACTACTTTGCGGAAGCCATCTGTAGAAAGAAAAAAACATCACAGTTTTGACTATGACATACTATTCAATTTCTAGAGATACGTGGAATTTACATAGGCAATCATATCCTCCTAGCCTTTTCAGTCTTAATAAATAACATGCAAGTGGATTACATAACCAAAGACACAAAAAAAGCTAAAGGATTTCAGTAAAAAAAAATATGTGGTTACATCTACCTCAACTACTGAGAAATAGCCTCTAATAAAAATAATTCCTTGGTTGAGTCTATTTAAAGGCTCATTACAATATAAGCAAATAATTTGCAGAATGTACCGCACACCCAAAACCGATAAGCGAAGGTTCTGGTGATAAAATGCTAAACTGGAGAAACATAAAAAGTCAAAGCAAATCAAACGAAGCTACTATAAAGATGTCATTGCTATGCCTAACGTATTGAATACATGGATGACAACTCACACATATTGAGCTGGCGCACAAAGCTGGCCATGTTATTGTGTTTAAAATACTTGGGAAGCACCTCCTTGGAGAATCGGCACTGATCAAACACATGGAAGCTGTTGCCATTCTGTAAAGGAAGAACAATAACAGTTAAAGAAATAGTGGCACAACCCCAGTTTACCTTAGCTAGGCCCTATGTACTGAGCATGTACTACAAACCAGGTTAAGCTGCCTTGGGTGGCTTACAACAAAGCTAAACAACATTGGGTCTGATAAAGTCTAACTAAACTCTGTAACTATGGCGAGTCTCTGGCAATGTTTACAGGTTGAATCATTATGAAATACCACATTGGCAATGTAGACAAAAAGAACCCTCAAACCTATAAAGGCAGAGAATTCCAATACCTGTATTGACATCCTAATTAGTAGGGCAACATGTAGTTGATTTATTTGAACATAACCTGAATATTCTGACATTCACACAATCTGGGAGGGCATCATGATGCAATGAGGGCTGAACTAGTGGAAAAGTGAAATGGTCCAGTGTAGAAGAATAGAAGTGTTCTTTAGTTATTTAGTTATCTATTCATTTTTGGGAAATGGATGCTGAGAGAAGCCAGCTGCTTGGATCAGAGGCCATGAACATATATGAGGAGGCCTTTAGATAGACATGAGAGGCTGCGTCAACACACACAGGGTTTTCTCCTACCCAGTAGGCTAGTTAGAGATAACATCCCTAAAAAGGGTTGCAAAGGGAGGTTATATTACTGGAAACATTCTAAGTTTACCAGTAAACTACCAGCATTTCGGTAGCTTTCAAGTTTTGGGGGGGAATTTTATTAAAATGGCCTTTTTGGATATTTCAGATTATCACAGGCGTCTAATTGTCCCTGGCCCTGTGTGGCCTTATCAAATGTAAAATATGCAATAATCAAATAACATGATTTTAAAACTGAATGACAAAGCTGTAAAATATGATCCTAAATATAAACAACCAACTTAGTGAATACCATTAGTGTTTAATATGAGGCTTTTAGCATGAAATATCCTTGTTTTTATATATATATATATATATATATATATATATACACACACATACTGCTCAAAAAAATAAAGGGAACACTTAAACAACACAATGTAACTCCAAGTCAATCACACTTCTGTGAAATCAAACTGTCCACTTAGGAAGCAACACTGATTGACAATAAATGTCACATGCTGTTGTGCAAATGGAATAGACAACAGGTGGAAATTATAGGCAATTAGCAAGACACCCCCAATAAAGGAGTGGTTCTGCAGGTGGTGACCAAAGACCACTTCTCAGTTCCTATGCTTCCTGGCTGATGTTTTGGTCACTTTTGAATGCTGGCGGTGCTTTCACTCTAGTGGTAGCATGAGACGGAGTCTACAACCCACACAAGTGGCTCAGCTAGTGCAGCTCATCCAGGACGGCACATCAATGCGAGCTGTGGCAAGAAGGTTTGCTGTGTCTGTCAGCGTAGTGTCCAGAGCATGGAGGCGCTACCAGGAGACAGGCCAGTACATCAGGAGACATGGAGGAGGCCGTAGGAGGGCAACAACCCAGCAGCAGGACCGCTACCTCCGCCTTTGTGCAAGGAGGAGCAGGAGGAGCACTGCCAGAGCCTTGCAAAATGACCTCCAGCAGGCCACAAATGTGCATGTGTCTGCTCAAACGGTCAGAAACAGACTCCATGAGGGTGGTATGAGGGCCCGACGTCCACAGGTGGGGGTTGTGCTTACTGCCCAACACTGTGCAGGACGTTTGGCATTTGCCAGAGAACACCAAGATTGGCAAATTCGGCACTGGCGCCCTGTGCTCTTCACAGATGAAGCAGGTTCACACTGAGCACATGTGACAGACGTGACAGAGTCTGGAGACGCCATGGAGAATGTTCTGCTGCCTGCAACATCCTCCAGCATGACCGGTTTGGCGGTGGGTCAGTCATGGTGTGGGGTGGCATTTCTTTGGGGGGCCGCACAGCCCTTCATGTGCTCGCCAGAGGTAGCCTGACTGCCATTAGGTACCGAGATGAGATCCTCAGACCCCTTGTGAGTCCATATGCTGGTGCGGTTGGCCCTGGGTTCCTCCTAATGCAAGACAATGCTAGACCTCATGTGGCTGGAGTGTGTCAGCAGTTCCTGCAAGAGGAAGGCATTGATGCTATGGACTGGCCCGCCCGTTCCCCAGACCTGAATCCAATTGAGCACATCTGGGACATCATGTCTCGCTCCATCCACCAACGCCACGTTGCACCACAGACTGTCCAGGAGTTGGCGGATGCTTTAGTCCAGGTCTGGGAGGAGATCCCTCAGGAGACCATCCGCCACCTCATCAGGAGCATGCCCAGGCGTTGTAGGGAGGTCATACAGGCACGTGGAGGCCACACACACTACTGAGCCTCATTTTGACTTGTTTTAAGGACATTACATCAAAGTTGGATCAGCCTGTAAGTGTGGTTTTCCACTTTAATTTTGAGTGCGACTCCAAATCCAGACCTCCATGGGTTGATAAATTGGATTTCCATTGATTATTTTTGTGTGATTTTGTTGTCAGCACATTCAACTATGTAAAGAAAAAAGTATTTAATAAGATTATTTCATTCATTCAGATCTAGGATGTGTTATTTTAGTGTTCCCTTTATTTTTTTGAGCAGTGTATATATATATATATATATATATAAAAAAAAAAATTTACACACTTATTTGACTATGTCAAGATGTCTTTGTTGTTAATGTTTTGGCGCCAAAGTCAACCGTTGGAAGAGCGGTAGAGTTAATTGAAAGTAATGCCATTGTTGATTAGATGCTTTTTCATTCATTATTATATTTTCTGTTGAACCGTATGGTCTATCCCAGCATTTCCCAAACTAGGGTGAAGTGGGGTCGTCTGATTTGAAAATGGGATCGCGAGAGAAACTACGGGAAAAATATATAATAATTGAACCAGGGTCACATCAGTAACCTCCGGTAGCCGCTAGATGCAGTTATAATAAACAAAGCAGTTTCTGTTTTCCTCCTACAGACGTGGCTCGGTCTTTTGAACGGTTTAAGCTACAAAATATTATGACCCCATCACAGAGGGTTGGAACCATGCAGTTTATTACCTAAATGAAATAATTTATGATGAACTTCACAGGGTGGTGAAAGTGCACTGTGTTCTTGACGCTCATTTCCAATGAATATGGAAGGTCTGATTCTGGTGGCATGATGATCTATGCTTTACTGCTGTTTATTAATGCAAATATTTGTATTTGTCAATCTCATAATGTAGACTAGACTACCCACAGAGTATCTGCAAACTGTTGGTTAGAGTGCATGTGCCAAAACCAGAGCAGGCACATTTTGCTACTTAACGCAACAGTTTGTGACAAAACTATAGGTGGAGTTGAAAATGTGATGGAAACACATTGAACTTTACATTTTCATGTATGGAATAAAATGTATGTAAAAAGGTACATTTTGTGTGCACTGTCATCACACACTGATTTTTAACTGCAACAAGTCAGTTTGGTGGAAACGCACCACTGGTGGGAAACTAAGCCTATTTTCTATTTGTTTTATTAATATGTTAGTATGCACATTCTCCCACCAGACATGCGTTTCCATCAAATTGACTTGTTGCGGATAAAAGGCGGTGCGTGATGATCTAGTGCGCATTCAGAAAGTATTCTGAATACCTTTTCCACATTTAGTTACGTTACAGGCTTGTTCTAAAATATATTTAATAAAAACGTCCTCAATCTACACACAATACCCCATAATGACAAAGCGAAAACAGGTTCTGAAATGTTTGCGAATGTATTAAAAGACAGAAATACCTTGACATAAGTATTCAGACCCTTTGCTATGAGACTCGAAATTAAGCACAGGTGCATCCTGCTTCCATTGATCATCCTTGAGATGTTTCTACAACTTGATTGGAAAGCCACACACCTGTCTATATAAGGTCCCACAGTTGACAGTGCATGACCGAGCAAAAACCAAGCCATGAGGTCGAAGGAACTGTCCGTAGAGCGCCGAGACGGAATTGTGTCGAGGCACAGGTCAGGGGAAGGGTGCCAAAATATGTCTGCAGCATTGAAGGTCCACAAGAACAGTGGCCTCCATCATTCTTAAATGGAAGAAGATTGGAAACACCAAGACTCTTCCTAGAACTGTCTGACCGGCCAAACTGAGCAATCGGAGAAGGGCCTTGGTCAAGGTGACCAAGAACCCAATGGTCACTCTGACAGAGCTCCAGAGTTCCTCTGTGGAGATGGGAGAACCTTCCAGAAGGACAACCATCTCTGTAGCACTCTATTAATCAGGATTTTATGTTAGTGGACAGACGGAAGGCACTCCTCAATAAAAGGCACATGACAGCCCACTTGGAGTTTGCCAAAAGGCACGTAAAGACTCTCAGACCATGAGAAACAAGATACTCTGGTCTGATGAAACCAAGATTGAATTATTTGGCGTGAATGCCAAGCGTCACGTCTGGAAGAAACCTGGCACCATCCCTACGGTGAAGCATGATGGTGGCAGCATCATCATGCTATGGGGATGTTTTTCAGCGGCAGGACTGGGAGACTAGCCAGGATCGAGGGAAAGATTAACGGAGCAAAGTACAGAGAGATCCTTGATGAATACCAGCTTCAGAGCACTCAGCAGGATCTCAGACTGGGACGAAGGTTCACCTTCCAACAGGACAATAACCCTAAGCACACATCCAAGACAACGCAGGAGTGACTTCGGGACAAGTCTCTGAATGTCCTTGAGTGGCCCAGCAAGAGCTCGGACTTGAACCCAATTGAACATCTCCGGAGAGACCTGAAAATAGATGTGAAGCGACGCTCCCAAATCCAACCTGACAGAGCTTGAGAGGATCTGCAGAGAAGAATAGGAGAAACTCCCTAAATACAGGTGTGCCAAACGTGTTGAATCATACCCAAGAAGACTCCAGGCTGTAATCACTGCCAAAGGTGATTCAACAAAGTACTGGGTAAAAGGGTCTGAATACTTATGTAAATGTAATATCAGTTTATTTTGACTCAATTTTCCAACATTTCTAAACATATTTTTGCTTTGTCATTATGGGTTATTGTGTGTAGATTTTCAAATAAGGAAGAAGTGGAAGAAGTCAAGGGGTCTGAATACTTTTCCAATGCACTGTGTGTACAGAATAAAAATATAAACTTTAATGCGTTTCCAACACTTTTTAAAAATGGATGGTTTCCCCACAAAGAAAGGTTACTAATGTATTGCAAATATGCCCACTTTAGTATTAGCACATACACTCTAGCCAACAGCTCGCAGACACAGTGCATGTATAGTCTACATGATGAGATTATTATGTCAAACGGCAGCCAAGCCTAGATGATCATGTCACCAGAATACAACCCTCAATGTTTATTGGAAAGGGGCATCACGCTCATCACCTTGCACTTTCACCATCCTGTGAAGTTCATCACTTAATCTGTAGCCTAATAAACTGCATACTTTCCCGACGAGTCATAGTGGGAGGACCACACATGTCATTGCGTGACTCCAAGTTTACGTCGATATGACGGATATTATCAGCCCGTAAGAGTTTTCACTGACATTTCTCACATAATACATTTTTCCGACAAAAAGATTCCACCTTCTCTAGCGTATTTTGTTGTCGCCAGTGGCAAAGTTCACCCACAAATGTTTCTAACAGGCCTTCGTCAAAAAATTATATCTGACATGTACTTTACTAGCATAAAGGTTGGACGGAAACCTAGTTAATTATGCTTTTTTTTCTACACAGAAGATCATGCAAAATTATTGCCTGATAACGTCCTAATACATTTGATGCATTTCCGTCACTTCAAACCATAGCTACTTCCTTCAGATTGAAATACTGTCAAAAGTACTGTCAGACTGATTTGCGTTATGTCCTAGTCCCAATTAAAAAAGTAAGTTGATTACATCGCTTTTTATTTTACATTGTGGGGTAGCGAATAATAAAAACTATATATATATTGTTTTTATTATTCGCTATATATATTGTTGCTAGCAATGTCTGGAAAAAGGCTGTCAAATTGCCACACAGACAACGCAACGGCGGCATGATACACATATTCATCATCCATTTCTCAAATTGGTTATAGAGCCACACCCCCCTTTCTCACACCCCTGCCAGCTAGTTTCAATGGATGTGCGGGTTTTGCATGGCTGTTTCACACACACACATAGACTGCTAGTTACTGTGTCCAGAGTTCCCCAAATTAGCTGGCTGGAGACAGGGCTTGCTAACATAGCTAGCCAGCTAACGATAATTGACACCCAGCAACAGCTGAAGCTTGGAATGATCAAAGCACCGGCCACGAAGCTCCCCCGGCAATTGCTGCCCAGACAAAAACGTGTCACCTTCACATTTTACCAAATTAAGTTGGCAAGTTACCTAGCTAGCTGGTTAATAACATCTTTCTGACTCAGTCCAACCAACTCGTATAATCTGGTTAGCAAGCTGGCTAACTAGCTAGTTGGCTAACTGATGTGGTTTATCATATAGTTAGCTAGTTATAGTTAACGGTGTCTGTGTTAAATTATGTCACGCTAGTTAGCTAACATATTGAATGACATTTAGCTAGCAAATGTCTAGAAAGTGAACCAAGTCGATACAAAGTAAGATGTCCAGCAGCTAGGTAGTAGGTTAGTTAGCATTAGTAACGTTCGCTAACTCACTGGGCTCCAGCAGATTAGAGGATCGGTGTCAGGATCCTCAACAAGAGTCCAAAGTTTTGTGAGAAATGCAGGTACGTTATTCCCACTGACCACGACCCCAACAGACCCACCAACGTGAAACTCCATTATCAACGAAAATGACAAGAATTGCTTGAAAAGTTGATAAACTCCCAAAATAGCCAACAACAAGGGATGAGAACTCCAGAGAAAAGCTAATCCAAAACACAGCGCAATCTTTGCTGTAACAACTATGCAATTTCTTTTGGAAATGATCCTTATCTTAACACAAACAAAAATATTTCGAAGACTTTTAGCTAATTGAGAAACTATTATAAGTGGAAGTATCCATCAAATCGACAAATCTAAACAACTGCGTAGAGAAAGGCCATTGCACAGGCGCATGGTGGTCGCCATTTTGTGACCTCATCAGGGAGGAAAACAATTATCCACCAAAGACAACCAAGGTGTCATGAATTAAATGACAAAATAGTACTAATGTTGATTATATAATAATATAACACAAGATGAAATGAAATATATGAAATACACAAAAATGTACCTTTAAACTTTGACCTCCAATTTTTTCAGACCCTATACATTTGCAGCATATTTACGGTAATTAATTTGAGCTATAACATTATGTAATTATCTACTATTAAATAATTACAGAGGCATGTTTTAAATCGCTTTCGAAAATTGCAGTTTTAAAACGCTCTCAACTTTCAACTTTGACCTCTTGCGGAATCCCACATGGTCGGCTGTTGATGTACAAGAAGCATGCCTACTGTAACTCTAGAATCACAGAAAAACACCACCATGAGTAAAGCTAAAGCTAAAGTAAAGAGTGCGAAGAAAAGAGTTGCTGAAGAGGACAATGACCAGGTAAGAAAAGTATTTCTGAAATGTATATCCGGTATTAAAAAGGGTAACGTTAAAGGGTAATGCATTGCTAACCAGCTAGCTAACGTTAGTTATGTAGGGAAATGTGGATGTGCAAGCTCAAACCCCACAGGTTTTCTAACTACTTTTTTTGTCAATCACCCCCAGATGTATTAGCTAATAAAATAAGTACAATGTTTTTGTAGAAACAGTAACTAATGGTTTGTCTCACCTAGCAAACATGCTTGCTGCACAGTCAGTATAGTCCATGATGAGCTGACTGTCTTAATGCTATTTCCCTAGAGTTGGAAATTGTGTGTTAGCAGTGTAGTAATTGGAGCGTTTGTGTTAACTCTTTCTTCCATCACATTCATTTTTCCAATAGGGATTTTATGCCTGATATGTTAGGATATCAAATAAAATGTTTTGTCCGTGCAGACTAACAGTGACATTCTTACTTAATTAAGGGCAGTTCCCAACAATGCAGAGGGGGGGAGAAACACAAGGAATAACGATAACTTGGCTATATACACGGGGTACCAGTACCCCGTCGATGTGCAGGGGTACGAGGTAGTTGAGGTAGATATGTACATATAGGAAGGGATAAATTGACTAGGCGACAGGATAGATAATAAACAGTAACAGCAGCATATGTGATGAGTTAGTTAATGAATCGGTACCCGGACAATTTGACTATCTATTTATCAGTCTTATGGCTTGGGTAGAAGCTGTTGAGAGTCCAGTTTTTCCCAGACTTGTTGCATCAGTACCGCTTTCCATGCGTTAGCAGAGAGAACAGTCTTTGACTTGGGTGGCTGGAGTCTGAACATTTTTAGGGACTTCCTCTGACACTGCCTGGTATAGAGATCCTGGATGGCAGGGAGCTTGGCCCCAGTGATGTACTGGGCTGTACACACTACCCTTTGTAGCACCTTACGGTCGGATGCCAAGCCGTTGCCATGCCAAGCAGTGCTGCAGCAAAGTCAAGATGCTCTCAATGATGCAACTGTATAACTTTTTTGAGGATCTGAGGGCCCACGCTAAAACTTTTCGGCCACCTGAGGGGGAAGAGGGGCTGTCATACCTTCTTCTTGACTGTTGGTGTGTATGTGGACACAGAGAAACTTTAAGCTCTCAACCTGCTCCACTACAGCCCCGTGGATGGGGGTGTGCCCGGCCCTCCATTTCCTGTAGTCCATGATCAGTTCCTTTTGTCTTGTACCACACTGCCAGGTCACTGACCACCTCCCTGTAGGCTGTCTCGTCGTCGGTGATCAAGCCTACCACCGCTGTGTAGTCGGCAAACTTAATTATGGTGTTTGAATCCTGTGTGACCATGCAGTCGTGGGTAAACCGAGAGTACAGGAAGGGACTAGGCACGCACTACTGAGATGTTGTTGCTTACCCTCACCTCCCGGGGGTGGCCTATCAGGATGTCCAGGATCCATTTGCAGAGGGAGGTGTTTAATCCCAGGGCCCTTAGCTTAGTGATGAGCTTGGGTGGCACTGTGGTGTTGAACGCTTAACTGTAGTCAATTAACAGCTTTTTCACATAGGTGTTTGTTTTGTCCAGATAGTAAAGGGCAGTGTGGATTGCAATAGATATTGCATCACCTGTCGATCTGTTGCGGTAGTATGCGAATTGGAGTGGTTCCACGGTGTCTGGGTTGATTGTGTTTATGAGCCATGACCAGCCTGTCAAAGCATTTCATGGCTACAGATGTGAGTGCTTCAATATCGCCCGATAGTCATTTAGACAGGTTACCTTGGCTTTCTTGGGCACAGGGACTATGGTGGTCTGCTTGAAACATGTAGTTATTACAGACTGGGTCAGGAAAAGGATGAAAATGTCTGTGAAGAAGCTTGCCAGTTGGTCAGCGCATGCTCTTGAGTAGGCAACCTGGTAATCTGTCTGGCCCTGCGGTCTTTTGAATGTTCACCTGTTTAAAAGGTCTTACTCACATCGGTTACGGAGAGTGTGATTACACAGTCATCCGGAACAGCTCTCATGCATGGTTCAGTGTTGCTAGTCTCAACGTGAGCATAAAAGGTATTTAGCTCGTCTGGTAGGCTCACGTCACTGGACAACTAGCGGCTGGGTTTCCCTTCGTAATCTGTGATAATAGCCACATCCGACGAGCGTTAGACCCGGTGTAGTAGGATTTGATCTTGGTACTTTACTGATGGGTTGCTTGTTTGACGGTTCATTGGAGGTTGTGGCGCAAGGCCTAAAATGTACTTTTGGGTCCACTAGCCACTGTGGCAGGTAGATTTAAAAATATACCAGCCACTCAGATTTTTTACCAGCCAAAATATTTGCTTCTGTAAAAAAAATGGATGAGTGGGCATTGTAATGTTTCTTGAACAATAAATGTATTACTAGTAAAATGTAATGTGGTATATTGTTTGTCTTTTAACCAAAATATCACAGATGAGGCATGATCACCACAGGAGGCTGCTGAGGGGAGAATGGCTCATAATATTGTCGAAATGGAGTTGCATCAAACAGCTGAACCATGTATTAGATACAATTCCACTTATTCCTGCACCAGTCAATACCACAAGCCCGTTCTCCCCAATTAAGGTGCCACCAACCTCCTGTGCTGTTCACCTACCACTTTTAATAGCACTACGACTGTGTAGCTTCTTCTCTTGGTGTAGCCAGCCTATTTTTCTCTTGTAAAATGTACTTTGAGACATTAGGAAATGTAGTTGGCTACATTATTTCTATAATAGACTTAAACATTAGAAATGATAGCGTTGCACTTATGTTGTCATCTGATGAAAATGAAGCTATTTTCTTCCGAATGTGTTGCGCTAATGTATCTTCTGTGAAGGAAAACTATAGTTGCACGTCACTGATCACTATATTGAAGCAAAAAAAGACTGTTGTACTTTCAATATAAAACGCGACCCCTGTCGATACACAGCTGGACATATCTGCTCCCGCTTTCTCCTATTGTGCTTTTTAAAAACAAACACGTGACTAGCTCAACTGTGCTGGGGTACTAAGTAGGTATATACTTCATAACCCTTTGATGCGTGCGATCACATATTTGTGATCATTGTTGAGTGGTCCATGCAGCATACGATCTCATGTGATTGGAACAGTAGCAACACAACGTACAAAGCAACAAATGTGTTTTAAACACCATTGTTGTCTGAACAGCATCTAAATGTTTTTTTGCACTGATGGAAAACAAAGGTCTTAAACTTTATTCCTCAATTTTACCTGTTATTGTAAAAGATGCATGCAAACTTCAACATCCACAGCCAAACTCATTCCATAAACCAGTCTAAATAACAGGTTGCGTTGACAAAAAACAAAACGTAAGTTAGCGACTTAACAGCTAGACTAGTTTACAATATACCATATCTCTGGTGAGCACAAGAGACTAATGTAATGTTGTTTAGAAAAGAAATGCGTGTCAGATAAGCTAACAGCAGATAAATTCTTTATGATGGCTGCCATGCTTGTTTATGTTTGACAAGCGCAAACTCCCTAATCCCAGAATGCCATTCACTATAATGCCGCATTCTAAACAACTGGGAACTCAGAAATTTCATTGATTTCAAAACCACTGGGAACTCCGGCTAGGGGAAAATAGATTTGAACGGTCGTTCAACTCAGAATTCCAACTCTGGGCCTCTTTCTAGAGCTCTGACTTTCCGATCACTGATGTCATGATTTTTACCTTGTATTTTTCAGAGTTCCCAGTTATTTTGAATGCGGCATAAGACGCAAATAAACGAAGTCAGATGGCTGCGCCTATTGCCCGGAAAATATAAACTTAATTTGGCCACTTTTCAGCATATTACAAATCTGCATGAGCTTGTTAGTGTCAACAACAACTGGAGCACATGACTTGACAAGTTGTTAACAGTTTTTGACCAATCACAAAGCAAATAAAATGTTATCACCTCACAGATCATCATTCAGATTCAAGCCTTGCCAGGTTGCCAGATTTTGTTGAAACCATATTTTTTTGGTGTGTGTGTGGGAGGGTCATTTCCTTTTGGGGGTGTTTCTGTCAGGACTGACTGAAACTTAACTCTTTACAGACACGGATAGCCATTGAGTATAGAGATAATGTCCGATTTCCAAAGTAAACGAGGAGATAAATATTTAGTCATTCTGATGAAGAATCTGTGTATGAGAGTGAGTCGGATCAGATAGTGATGAGGAATATCTGTCCCCAAACCTTCTGGACTGTGAGGAAAATGGTGCCCTCCACACCTTGAAGGCAATGAACATCCCTCACCTCCCCAAGATGCTGGTGCTTCTGTCAATCTTGTGGGCTGTGAGGAAGAAGAGGTTAAAGTTGAGGAGGATGGTCCCCGCTGCTGGAGATCCTGTCACTTCACACCATCAGAGATAGACTTCAATGACACCATGTCTGGCATACAAAGCACCCTGCCTAGAGTCAGAATGTTTTAAACTGTTCATTGATGAGGAATTGGTGGAGAGTGTGGTGCAGGAAATCAACAGGTATGCCCATTTTTATATTACAGAAAGACCCAAGACTCTCTTTAAATTTATCAACATTCTGAATGCTTTTAGCCCACTAAATATTCATATTTGTTTGCAGGTATTCTCATGAACTGAAAGAGAAGACTGCCCCTGGCGTAAAAGGGAAGCTCTCAAAATGGGTGAACACTACCATCAGTGAAATGTATACCTTCCTGGTCACGGTGCTGCTGATGGGGCTAGCGAAGAAGGGCTCTGTGAGGGACTACTGACCCCATGCTGCAGACCCCCTTTTTCCCCCAACCCTTTACTCCCAGGACCACTTCCTTGTCTTGCTGAGAGCGCTCCACTTTGAACAATGCCACTGCCAACAAAATTAGGAATGTCCTGGGCAGCTTCACTGGGGCATTTGGAAGAGTGTTTGTTCCTCACAAGGACTTGTGCATTGATGAGTCTCTCACGGTTTGGAAAGGAAGGCTTGCATTCTGCCAATACATCCCATCAAAGTGCCACAGATTTGGAGGCAAGTTGTTTGTTTTATGTGACTGTCTGACAGGATATGTATAGGACCTGATCATCTACACCGGCGCCACCACAGATGAGGCATTTTGGTATATCTGAATCAGTGTTGATCACCATGCTGCAGCCCCTCAAAGGGGCACACTGTATTTGTGGACAACTGGTACAGTAGCCCTACCCTTTTGAGTGAGAACACAGGGGCCTGTGGCACAGTGACATCCAACAGGAAGGGGATGCCAATATTCAAAAATAAAAGGAGTGAGGGGAGTTTCAAACAAACAGGGAGATAATGGCAGTGAAATGGCACGACAAACACGATGTCTATGTTCTGTCCACTGTGCACACCTCTAATACGTTAGACACAAGAAAATGACTGTCACCTGAGAGGAAAATTAAGCCAGACTGTCTTGGAGTACAACAAGAAGTTGGGAACAGTTGACAAAGTGGACATGCAAAACTGTGTGCCAGAAAAGCCCCTTATTAAATGGTACAAGAAGCAATTAAAAAATGTTAATAGCTCTCTTCCACGGCCACGTTGTCCCCCAGCAGGTCACAGGACAGGTGATCTCCTACCTGCAGTACAGGATAAACCTGATGCAGTAGCTCCTTGAGGACCACCACACTCCTCGTCCTTCTGCTGGGGGCCGGCCTGCTCTGACAATCCTCTACTCCTCACTGGACGCTACTTTCCAAGTGATGTCCCTCAGACCGCCCTGCAAGGAAAAGGCATGAGGCATTGCAAGACCTGTCTACAATCTACCTGACAACAGAAAAGGATGTTGACCAAGAACATCTGTGAGCTGTGTGATACAGCCTGGTGTGCAGTTCCTTGCTTTGGCAAGGACCATTTGATTGATTTGACCACACCCTTAAGCACTACTAAGTGGAAAGTAGGCTGATAGTGGCTGATACAATTGTTGCTTTATGTTGATATTTTAAAAAAAATATATATATATAATTTTTTTTATTTATTTGTTAAATGTATTGAAATTTATGACTTGAGGTGTTTGTTGGGGGGGATGTTCCAAAAATATGTAACATGTTTGTTTACCTGAAATGAAATACTTTGTTTGACTCCTGGGTTCTATTTTTGAAATAAAACAGAACAAGAAAAGTATGTAATCAACTTTTGTTAATCCTTGATTTATAACGCTTTCTCGCCATTTAAAAAAAATAATTTGGCCAAATGGTTGTTGGCTAGGAAAAATATGATTTGATTATTTACATCGAGTCATTTTCACTAGCCAACAACCTTTAGGCTAGTCTAGACTACTTTAGACTTGAGCACGATTTGAGTTGTTACATTACATTGACTTTCCTAGGAATATACTGTATAGTTAGTAATACTTGAAGTTTATACAAATGTAACCACGTTTTGGAAGGAGAGCGATAACTGGTCCACCCAAATAACTCAGCCCGTAGATGGCGCCAAAGCATAAACCTAGATAATCCTGTCTTGCTCCATAGTTTACGAAAACCCTTTATATCTACAACCTCGCTTCACTCATGCCACGGTCTCTGCATACAATATAGCTGATTACACACACGCACCTTTCAATCTGATCGCCCGCACAAACTAACTCACTTTGTTACTTACATGACTTTGTCCACCACCCTGTTCTCATTATCCTCCGCCTCGACCAGGCTAAAACCTATCCAAGTCATAATCCTCACCGTATTTGATGAGAAATATCTTCCTCGCTTGGTGACGAGGCAGGCATCTGTAGGCTACATGTCCAGTGGTGATAATACGTTTACATGGTGATGTAGCATCGTTTTTCCAGGGTAGAATAAATAAATAAAAATTTAAAAAATATATATTTTTTTTTTACAGGCAAAAATGATTTAGTATGCCAGCCTTTCCCGGCCTTAGCCGTGGTCGTCATGTAATACATGCTCATACCCCGCTATCACTTTGTATGCCACTATTGTATCAAATACACCGAATTTAGCGGCTCAGGTTTCCCGCCCTCAAACATGCTAATACCAAAGCCTCTTTAAGATAATACATGTAATATAGATTATAATAATAATTATTCAATTATCAAGGGGTGTAGAGAATAGCGGCAAAATGCAACAGTCAAATTCAGATCAACAGCATAGAATTCTGGTACTGCGTGCAAAAACTCACGCTGCAAGGGCCGTTATTAATATTTATAAACTGGGTGGTTCGAGCCTGGATGCTGATTTGGCTGATAGCCGTGGTATATCAGACCGTCTACCATGGGTGTGACAACTTATTTTTACTACTCTAATTATGTTGGTAAACCATTTTATAATAGCAATAAGGCACATCTGGGGTTTGTAACATATGACCAGGTAAGATGCAATCCAAGAGTGTGCATAGCCTGAGACGCCCAGCCCTGAGAGGGTGGAGAGGAGGATCTGATGGTTCACGGTGTTGAAGGCAGCGGATAGATCTAGGAGGATGAGAACAGAGGAGAGCGTCAGCTTTGGCTGTGCTGCGAGCCTCTGACACAGGAGCAGTCTCTGTCGAGTGACCCGTCTTGAAGCCTGACTGGTTAGAGTCAAGAAGATTGTTCTGAGAGAGATAACGAGGAAGTTGATCAGAGACGGCACGCTCAAGTGTTTTGGAAAGCACAAGGGATAGGAGTCTATAGTTGTTGACATCCGATGAGTCGAGTGTTGGTTTCTTGAGGAGGGGAGCAACTCTGGCAATTTTGAAGTCAGAGGGGACGCAGCCAGTGGTTAGGGATGAGCGAAGTGAGGAATGGGAGAAGCTCTCCAGAGATGGTCTGGAGGTGGGGATGGGGTCGAGCGGGCAGGTTGTCAGTCGGCCAGACCTCACTAGTCACAGGATGTCATCTGGAGAGAAAGGTGAGAAGGAGGTCAAGGCATAGGGTAGTTGTGTGAGTAAGACCAGTGGACTCAATAGGCTGAGTGAATGAGTAGCAGATGTCATCATCCCGGCCGGCTAGGGAATGCCTAGCCGGCCGGGAGGTTAGGGAATCCGTAGGCCTAATGGACAAAAATGAATGACCACTTTATTTCCATTGGACAAACTATATACACAAAAGCAAATACCACTGAATTGGGCAACACTGCAAGTCGTATGATACAGAAAGGGAGGAGAGTCGAGTCAACGAGGCAGAGTCAGGAGACAGGACGGAGAAGGATTTAGCAGAAGGGAGAGATAATAGAAGAGGAGAGAGTAATGGGAGAGAGAACATTGCGAGGGTGTTTGATGAGAAGGCAGTCTGGGTTGGTGCTGAGTGGTTGGGGTTGGAGGAAAGGGAGACAGAAAAGGTAACAAAGTAGTAATCAGAGACCTGAATTTGGGTTGCAGTGGGATTAGTAGCTGAGCAGCCGCTAGTAAAGATTAGGTCAAGCGTATTGCCTGCCTTGTGAGTTGGAAGGGATTGGGGAAAGGGTGAGGGTGAGGTCAAGAGGCAAGGAGGGGAAAGGGAGTTGGAAAGACTTCGGGAGGTCGCCAAGTACAAAGAGAGGTGAACCATCGTCAGGAAATGAGCTTGTCAAGCTTATTGAGGAACTCCCCAAGGGCACCTGGTAGTCGATAGATGACGACAATGTTAAGCTTGAGTGGAAAGTGACAGTGACCGCATGGAATTCAAATGAAGAGATGGACAGGTGAGAGAGGAAAAAAAGAGCAGCTGGAGTAGCAGTGTTCTCCGGTGTGATCCATATCTCCATCAGAGCCAAAAAGGGAAGGGACGGAAGGGCTGAGATGAACTCAGCGTTCTTGACTGCAGATCCAAACGCTGCCGGAGACCCGGAATTCCATATGGGTTGTTGAACAGTGTCAGAAGTCAATCTCTCTTGTTTTCACACAGCAAAGACCTTGAAGTCGTCAGCCACTAAGTCTTGGTAAAATACTCCAAACCAGAAGGTGGCAGTAGCGTTGTTTGGCAATGAATGGCCGTGTGTGTTGCTTTATGGTCTAGTCAATGTTAGCTGTGCTATTGTTGTAGAAATCCATTGTTGATACTAGCTAGATGGCCACAGCTTTATAACTAGGTAGCAAGATTAAAATGTAAATCACTTTCCAGTATCGCATACAGCCCCTCTACCTTTTGAGCTAGCTGGCTAACGTTAGCTAAATGGTTAGCGTGATTCGTTAGCTAGATAGCTATTGTGCTAGCTAGGTAAAGTAAAGACACTGCATTGATTCTCGGCAGGCAGCTACAGGCAGCTGCTTCATGAAAACGAATCCATTGTGACACTGGCCAGATGGCTAGCTTGGCAAAGGATTTAGTGTGACTGCCTTGCTCAGTTGGCAGGCTAGCTAACAAATAAGCTAGTGCACCTTATCAAACCTAGCAAAAAATATCCTTCAAGCACACAATTCCTTAGTTAGATGTAAAACATATAAAGACTTGCTCTAGAAAAAAGGGTATTATGCAGCTTTATTGTTTGTTAGAACAATTCTGATAAAAAGTGGGTGAATT
Organism: Salmo trutta; assembly: GCF_901001165.1. Taxonomy (NCBI): domain Eukaryota; kingdom Metazoa; phylum Chordata; class Actinopteri; order Salmoniformes; family Salmonidae; genus Salmo; species Salmo trutta. The sequence continues at coordinate 17,532,321 of NC_042992.1, forward strand.
AGAACAGGAAAAGTGACTTTTAATAAATTATTTTTTACAATTGTCACTCCTGTCAGCTCCCCCACGTGGAGGTTTATGCTCTCTGATTGGCTCAAAGTCAATTTGTCGGCCACTGCCGAGCATTGTGATTCTTCAAGTAGAAACGGCAGGTTTGTCAGTACACAGCAGGTACGTCTTGTTCTAACAAGAGAAGGAACGGCTCCTACTTATCGGCAGTAAGATTCTCGGTGTGTTTCATGCTTTCCTAGAATGTGCTATTTTAAAGGGCAATAACTTGTATACTGACATTGTTGGTCAGAGGGTAAAATCCCTATGGGGAAAAATGTATGAGATGGAGAGAAGAAAGAAAGTGACACACAAACGCTCCATTTTCTGCACTGCTATTACACATTTTCCAACTCTAGGGACATTGACCTTCCAAAAAAATCACTGAGACATCTTCATCCCAAGTGAGCCTGATTTAACGAACTCAAATGGCACAGAGAATTTGGGGCGGTCTCTCTATAAAAGTTGCTGGCCTCACACCAATCACTCAGATAACAGCCAGCCAACCCTTGTCAGTGTTGATATCCTATGTCGGGTCGTGTTAAATAACAAAGAAACTGATTTTGTTTCTGCAACCTCCCAGAATCTCTATCTGACATTCCAAAATGTAGACCGCTGTCTTTGCAAATTATTTTCTAACCAGTAGTATATCAGTTATTCTCAGATTCGGGGTGGCCTTTGAATAGTGTTAGCTCAAACAGTGGATATTACCTAAACTTTTGCCCTTGCTCTTTTGATTTCAATGTGATATCGATATGATTAACAAAATAGTGTTGCGTTTACCTTTCAGTGTTGGCAACTAACTTGAAACAAAATGCAACATTCCAAAATGTAGCTGCTGCGGTCTTCTACAAGTCCTCTAACCAGTGATATACATATTATTCCCAGATTCTGTGTGGTTTTTCAGTAGTGTTAGTTTGAACAGGACGTGCCACCTGACTATTGATTGCAACGTGTTATCGGTATGAGTGATGGATAAATAAATATTGCCACTTGTCAAACCAACAGGGTTTTTGGTGCATATGCAGTTTATAAGGTGAAAAATAATAATACAAGTAATATGATTAGCATTGTGTTGGTATTACATTTTATGTTTGTTTTCAATTTATCACAAACTGTTTCTGCATATTGATTTGGACACTTCAAAAGAATATTTGGACATTGGACTATTTATCAAAAGTTGTCAACAGGAAGCAGCGATGGCATTATTATCAGCTTACGTTTATCGAATAAATAATGACATTTCAACATTCATTTCTAATAGTATTCTAATTAATCAGGGAAAAGGTGCTGAATGAGTCCAAAAATGTGCTGTGATTGATTTAATTGGATGATATACCAGAAATTGTGAACTGGTTTGTCCCGTCCACCATTGTCAATGACAATGTTTTATTTTAGGTTAGGTAGCTAGCTATCTAGATTCTTTATGCATTCAGTCTCATTTTAAGTGCTTACTCATTCATGTTTGTCCATCTATGCAAATCTACATGTCTCTGGTATTTCTTTCTCTCCGCTATTTCAGCTTCCCATATTTGACAAAGATGTCATTGAGAAGGCTGGGGAAGAAGGAGATGAGGACCTCTCAGATAGTGAGGAGAGTGTGTTCTCAGGACTGGAGGACTCTGGGAGTGACATCGATGATGAAGAAGAGGATGATGGGGATGATGAGGAGGAGGATGATGTCATACTAGATGAAAATCTGAAGAATAGCAGTGGTGCTGAAACATCTGCTGAACCAGCTGAGCCTAAGGTGAATATGGGAGTATTTATTTTACGGAAATTATATAGTAGGGTCCTGAGTTTTTCCTGACCACGTGACCTTGCCAGGAAAAACTCTAAGCTCTAGTTAAAGGCAGTTCATTTAGTGCAAACGTTTTGACCCAAAGGTCTTGACTTTGTCAGACCTTGAGTAGTCAGCAGTGTGGGAATCTATTTTATTTTGTGACTACTTTTTGTACCTTGGCAGCACCTGACTCAACAAGATCACACATTTATTTGTGTTCTTGCAAAATGCATCTATAAATTCTTCATCATAGCAGTAAATGGCTATGAAGTCATTGCAGTGTTGGTGGATAGGTGTGTGTGTGATTACTAGATGGGTAGAATCAGAAAGCTGGCTTGCAAATTGAGTGCTCAGAGCACACTGGACATTTTGGCTGAAGTAGGCGATTTCTGAGTGTTCTGATTTCTCAAAGGTAAGGAAGAAGCACAACTTTTACGCGCTAAAATATGCTACTTTCCTAAATAAATGTTAACTTTCCTTTACTTTAGTTGTCATATTATCAAGGAATGATAAAGCGACTGACAGACATTTCCCAACAGGTATACATATATTTCTTTGTCAAACAGCGTGCTTCTGATAAATCCATGTGGACATCAAATGCTACAAATACATTCAGGTAATTTTGACCCACAGTCAAAAGCAACCTTGGATTACTACGGAAACAAACAGTTGAAGTCAGAAGTTTACATACACCTTAGCCAAATACATTTAAACTCAGTTTTTTACAATTCCTGACATTTATTTAATCCTTGTAAAAATTCCCTATCTTAGGTCAGTTAGGATCACCACTTTATTTTAAGAATGTGAAATGTCAGAATGATAGTCGAGAGAATTATTTAGTTAAGCTTTTATTTCTTTCATCACATTCCCAATGGGTCAGAAGTTTACATACACTCAATTAGTACTTGGTAGCATTGCCTTTAAATTGTTTAACTTGGGTCAAACGTTTGCGGTAGCCTTCCACAAGCTTCCCACAATAATTTGGGTGAATTTTAGCCCATTCCTCCTGACAGAGCTGGTGTAACTGAGTCAGGTTTGTAGGCCTCCTTGCTCGCACATGCTTTTTCAGTTCTGCCCAATAATACTCTATAGGATTGAAGTCAGGGCTTTGTGACGGCCACTCCGATACCTTGACTTTGTTGTCCTTAAGCCATTTTGCCACAACTTTTGAAGTATGCATGGGGTCGTTGTCCATTTGGAAGACCCATTTGCGACCAAGCTTTAACTTCCTGACTGATGTCTTGAGATGTTGCTTCAATATATCCACATAATTTTCCTCCCTCATGATAACATCTATTTGTGAAGTGCACCAGTCCCTCCTGCAGCAAAGCACCCCCACAACATGATGCTGCCACCCCCGTGCTTCAAGGTTGGGATGGTGTTCTTCGGCTTGCAAGCCTCCCCCTTTTCCTCCAAACATAACGATGGTCATTATGGCCAAATAGTTATATTTTTGTTTCATCAGACCAGAGCACATTTCTCCATAAAGTACCATCTTTGTCCCAATGTGCAGTTGCAAACCGTAGTCTGGCTTTTTTTTATGGCGGTTTTGGAGCAGTGACTTCTTCCTTGCTGAGCTGCCTTTCAGGTTATGTCGATATAGGACTCATTTTACTGTGGAGATAGATACTTTTGTACGTGTTTCCTCAAGCATCTTCACAAGGTCCTTTGCCGTTGTTCTGGGATTGATTTGCACTTTTCGCACCAAAGTACGTTCATCTCTAGAAGACAGAACGCTTCTCCTTCCTGAGCGGTATGATGGTTGCGTGGTCTTGTGGTGTTTATACTTGCGTACTATTGTTGTACAGATGAACGTGGTACCTTCAGGCGTTTGGAAATTGCTCCCAAGGATGAACCAGACTTGTGGAGATCTAAAAAATTTTTTCTGAGTTCTTGGCTGATTTCTTTAGATTTTCCCATGATGTCAAGTAAAGAGGCACTGAGTTTGAAGGAAGGCCTTGAAATACATCCACAGGTACACCTCCAATTGACTCAAATGAAGTCAATTAGCCTAACAGAAGCTTGTAAAACCATGACATCAACTTAGTGTATGTGAACTTCTGACCAATTGAAATAATTTGTCGGTGAACAATTGTTGGAAAAATTACTTGTCATGCACAAAGTATATATCCTAACCGACTTGCCAAAACTATAGTTTGTTAACAAGAAATTTGTGGAGTGGTTGAAACGTCCTCCATCAGCTGAGCAAATGTGTGCAGCAGCAGAGAAATGTCTGTCAAGTCTTAATCAACTAGGCATTACAAAGGCAGCAGAGTGCAAAGCAGTTGAATAATTGTTTAATTTATTTCTGTCCTCAGAGACGATTTACACGATTGTGCTTGAAACTAACAGAGAAGCTAAGCGACGAATTGGTGGATGGAATAAGAGCCATCCCAAAATCTATATGATTCATTGGAGGAGGTGGATGCCATAGCACAAGCACAAGCAACCACAAGCAGTCATTGGTCTTTTGATCACATCATGATTGAAACAAAATGAGTCTCAAACTGCAATCTGGTCAGAAGCTGATGGCAGACCTGTGTTCACTGCAACTATGTCCAGAAAAAGATCCCAACACATTATGAAATGCATGAGGTTTGATGACATAGCAATGAGTCTTGAACGAATAACAGCGGACAAGCTTGCCCCGTTCAGAGATATCTGGAGCATGTTTGTAGCCCAGCTACAGATCTCTGTGGATAAGCAGCTCGCTGGTTTCCGAGGTAGAGGACTTTTCCGACAAAGCATCCCATCAAAGCCTGACAAATACGGGACTAAGATCTGGTGGAACTGCGACACAGCGACCAGCTACCCTCTGAGAGGAGAGGTGCACCTTGGCAAACCACCTGGAGTGACGCAAAGTGGTTCTAAGATCTCAATTTGTCATAGGGCTTGTGGCTCCTTGGCACAAAAGTGGGAGAAATATCACCACAGATAACTTTACATCTGTACCATTAGCTGAAAAGCTTCTCAAAGATGGACTAACATATGTCGGCACTGTTAGATCCATTATACCACACATTCCAGAGGTGATGAAGGCTAACCATGGCAGACAGATCTACAGTTCACTGTTTGGCTTCTGTGGGCTGCTTACCCTGGTGTCATGCAAAACATCAAGAAGAGAGCTCAAACGCCAACACTCAACACCAATCACAGCTGCCATGCATGGGCGTAAAGCCCAGGTTCTGGGGGGGGGGGGGGGGGGGGGGGGTTCATGTTCCATTGTTTTGGGGGTCCCGTGCTCTTCTGCTGCAATACCCACTAAATGTAAAAGATGTTGCCTCTGTGACCGCAACAATGACCAGAAGGTGGCACGTGTGCACGTCCTGTCAGGTAGCCAATGTGCCCCAAGCACGGTGTTCCTCAGATTGTGTGCCATCCTTGCCTGTCCTGCATGCCTGTAGAACAAGATTATTCTGTGATACACATGTTAGGATTAGGGTTAATAAATGTATTAGCAATCTGCATTAAGTCATTCGAAGGGTAGTTACATCTACAGTGGCAAGAAAAAGTATGTGAACCCTTTGGAATTACCTGGACTTCTGTATAAATTACTCATAACATTTCACAACAATAGACAAACGCAGTCTGCTTCAACTAATAACACACACACAATTATACGTTTTCATGTTTTTATTGAACACACTGTGTAAACATTCACAGTGCAGGGTGGGGAAAAGTATGTGAACCCTTGGTTTTAATAACTGGTTGAGCCTACTTTGGCAGCAATAACCACAACCAAATGTTTTCTGTAGTTGCGGATCAGACCTGCACAACGGTCGGGAGGAATTTTGGACCATTCCTCTTTACAAAACTGTTTCAGTTCAGCAATATTCTTGTAATGTCTGGTGTGAACCGCTCTCTCGAGGTCATGCCACAGCATCTCAATCGGGTTGAAGTCAGGACACTGACTGGGCCACTCCAGAAGGCATATTTTCTTCTGCTGAAGCCATTCTGTTGATTTTACTTCTGTGTTTTGGGTTGTTGTTATGTTGCATCACCCAACTTCTGTTGAGCTTCAATTGGCGGACAGATAGCCTTACATTCTCCTGCACAATGTCTTGATAAACTTTAATTCATTTTTCCGTCAATGATAGCAAGCTGTCCAGGCCCTGAGGCAGCTACAAACCATGATGCTCCCTCCACCATACTTTACAGTGGGGATGAGGTTTTGATGTTGGTGTGCTGTGCCGTTTTTTTCTCCACACATAGTGTTGTGTGTTCCTTCCCAAACAACTGAACATTAGTGATATCTGTCCACAGAAATTTTGCCAGTTGCGCCGAGAACATCCAGATGCTCTTTTGCTTACTTCAGACGTGTAGCAATGTTTCTTTTGGACAGCAGTGGCTTCTTCCGTGGTGTCCTCCCATGAACACCATTCTTGTTTAGTGTTTTACGTACTGTAGACTCGTCAGAGATGTTAGCATGTTCCAGAGATTTATGTAAGTCTTTAGCTGACACTCCAGGATTCTTCTTAACCTCATTGAGCATTCTGCACTCTGTGCTCTTGCAGTCATCTTTGCAGGACGGCCACTCCTAGTTAGAGTAGCAACAGTGCTGAATTTTCTCCATTTATAGACAATTTATCTTACTGTGGACTGATGAACATCAAGGCTTTTAGAGAAACTTTTGTAACCCTTTCCAGCTTTATGCAAGTCAACAATTCTTAATCTTGGGTCTTCTGAGAACTCTTTTGTTCGAGGCATGGTTCACATCAGGCAGTGCTTCTTGTGAATAGACAACTCAAATTTTGTGTTTTTTTTTATAGGGCAAGGCAGCTCTAACCAGCATCTCCAATGATTGTACTCTTGGTTAGCTGACTCCTGACTCCAATTAGCTTTTGGAGAAGTCATTAGCCTCGGGTTTCACATTCTTTTTCCAACCTACACTGTGAATGTTTAAATGATGTATTCAATACAGACAAGAAAAATACAATAATTTGTTGTGACTTAGATGAAGATCAGATCTAATTTTGTGAACAATTTATGCAGAAATTCCAAAGGGTTCACGTACTATTTCTTGCAACTGTATAGTTGTAACGTCTGTTTGAATTGTTTGTAGCTCTTTTTAGAACTAATATTGACGTTGCTCATACCAGTTTTTAACCCTTGGGTTTTACATCGAGGCACAGACCCTTGCTTTGCCCAGGCCAGTTCTACCTGCCTGAGTACTGCTAGGAAGCACTGCTTCATACATCAAGTGCCAACATCAGATGAAAGGGGATACCTAGTCAGTTGTACAACTGAATGCATTCAACTGAAATGTGTCTTCGGCATTTAACCCAACCCCTCTCAATCAGAGAGGTGTGGAGGGCTGCCATAATCCATGTCTTCGGCGCCCAGGGAACAGTGGGTTAACTGCCTTGCTCAGGGGCAGAACGACAGATTTGTACCTTGTCAGCTCGGGGATTCGATCCAGCAACCTTGCGGTTACTGGCCCAACGCTCCTACCTGATATTTCTGGTTTTATGTAAGTACAATCCTTTGAAAACATTTGAGAGTAAATATTCACCAGGCTACTGCATAGACTAAAAATACAGTTAGAATGGTAGCTTTCTACTAGTAGTATGGATCATATAGACATTTTCAAATGAAGTTAGTTCAGAATATAGACATTCCTGTTTTTTTTATTTTGAATGAGTAACTTAAAAAACATTGCCCACAAGCCTCATTAGAACAGAGTGGATAAGACCAGGCACTAAATCAGACTGGGAGGAAAAGATAATGAATGATGTTCTTTCCTACACAGAAGGAAAAAAAGAATATTAGCTGATCATCTTCTGAACTTCCTAATACATTTTTGATGCATTTCAGTCACTTCTTCAAACCATACTTCCTTCAGATTTAAATACTGTCAGAAGTACTGTCAGACTGATTTGTAATAGACTGTCATAGCCCAAATTAAAGTAAACATTGGCTGTTGATTACATTAAGTTGAAGTCGGAAGTTTACGTACACTTAGGTTAGTCATTAAAACTAGTTTTTCAACCACTCCACAAATGTATTATTAACAAACTATAGTTTTGGCAAGTTGGTTAGGACATGTACTTTGTGCATGACACAAGTAATTTTTCTAACAATTGTTTACAGACAGATTATTTCACATATAATTCACTGTATCACAATTCCAGTGGGTCAGAAGTTTACATACACTAAGTTGACTGTGCCTTTAAACCGCTTGGAAAATTCCAGAAAATGGTGTCATGGCTTTAGAAGCTTCTGATAGGCTAATTGACATAATTTGAGTCAATTGGAGGTGTACATGTGGATGTATTTCAAAGCCCACCTTCAAACTCAGTGCCTCTTTGCTTGACATCATGGGACAATCAAAAGAAATCAGCCAAGACCTCAGGAAAATAATTGTACACCTCCACAAGTCTGGTTCATCCTTGGGAGCAATTTCCAAATGCCTGAAGGTACTACGTTCATCTGTACAAACAATAGTACGCAAGTATTAACACCATGGGACTACTCAGCTGTCGTACCGCTCAGGAAGGAGATGCGTTCTGTCTCCTAGAGATGAACGTACTTTAGTGCGAAAGTGCAAATCAATCCCAGAACAACGGCAAAGGACCTTGTGAAGATGCTGGAGGAAACGGGTACAAAAGTATCTATATCCACAGTAAAATGAGTCCTATATCGACATAACCTGAAAGGCCGCTCAACAAGGAAAAAGCCACTGCTCCATAACCGCCATAAAAAAGCCAGACTACGGTTTGCAACTGCACATGGGGACAAAGCTTGTACTTTTTGGAGAAATGTCCTCTGGTCTGGTGATACAAAAATATAACTGTTTGGCCATAATGACCATCATTATGTTTGGAGGAAAAAGGGGGAGGCTTGCAAGCCGAAGAACACCATCCCAACTGTGAAGCGTGGGGGTTGTCGGGGTGCTTTGCTGCCGGAGGGACTTGTGCACGTCACAAAATAGATGGCATCATGAGGGAGGAAAATTATGTGGATATATTGAAGCAACATCTCATGACATCAGTCAGGAAGTTAAAGCTTGGTCGCAAATGGGTCTTCCAAATGGACAACGACCGCAAGCATACTTCAAAAATTGTGGCAAAATGGCTTAAGTACAACAAAGTCAAGGTATTGGAGTGGCCATCACAAAGCCCTGACCTCAATCCCATAAAGTTTGTGGGCAGAAATGAAAAAGAATGTGCGAGCAAGGAGGCCTACAAACCTGACTCAGTTACACCAACTCTGTCAGGAGGAATGGGCCAAAATGGGAAGCTTGTGGAACGCTACCCAAAACGTTTGACCCAAGTTAAACAATTTAAAGGCAATGCTACCAAATACTAATTCAGTGTATGTAAACTCCTGACCCATTGGGAATGTAATGAATAATAATTAAAGCTGAAATAAATCATTCTCTCTACTATTAGTCTGACATTTCACATTCTTAAAATAAAGTGGTGATCCTAACTGACCTAAGACAGGGAAATTCTTACTCGGATTAAATGTCAGGAATTGTGAAAAACTAGAGTTTAGACATTCAAGGTGTATGTAAACTTCTGACTTCAACTGTGACTTTATTCTTTCACATGGTGGGGTAGCGAAAAATCTTCGATTAAAGAAAGAAAATGGGGTCGCTGGCCAAAAACGTTTGGGAACCCATGTTGTAGGCAAAATGTAATCTTAATAAAGATAACTTTTGTTCTTGCAGTAAGATAATTTTTTTCAAAGGCATTTTCACCGCTTATCATTATAACCAACTCACATGTGTTTGTCTACAACTCCAGATGAGTTATACACTGGATGACATTACAATCAGCTTGTGTGGATTTCATACTTGTTTACTCTTTACTACCCCCTAGTGCAAATTGTATATACTACGTGCTTTTGAAACAAACAGGCAAATGTATTTTCTATCGGTCCCACTATCTTCTCTTGCCAGTCTACTGTAAAGCCTACATCTGCCTTTAAAACAAAACATTTATGTAACCTTTATTTAACCAGGCAAGTCAATTTAAGAGCAAATTCTTAGTTACAATGACAGCCTGTCAAAAGGCCTCTTGTGGGGATGAGCTGGGATTATCTTCCCATACACCATCTACCCTCCTTCTCACTCCATCTTCAGAAAGTCCAGACTCCTCTGTCAGAAGTGGTTTGTAACAAGGATGGAGCCACTGTGACTATGGGAGGAGAACAGGATGGGGTTAATAGGTAGGTCCAGGTGTCTGGGACTGGTGGAATAGTTTCTATATCAGTTAATTCTTCTTTCTAGTGTACTCAAAATTCCCTAGCTGTCATGCAAGGTGGGTGGGAATGACTTAATTTTATTACGTCAGTTTATCCTCCGGTCAGCTTCATTGTCTCTCAATGTAGAATTGAGACTGGTCGCACATGTAAGATGATTTATTTGTATCGCTGCCATGCAGATTCCTGCATCACTCAACCCAAAGACTGATCTTGGTTTTTATTTTGTCAAGTGTGCAGTCCTTCAAGTAAATGTGACCATGCCAAAATACGGAGACACAAACTTCTTGGGAGAGGAGGACAAGAAAAGGTTCAACTTTTTTTTTCTTTTTCTAAATTGTGTGTTTATATTATTGCAAAGGCACACTGGAACAAATGTGAAACCTTGAAACCATTGTCTGGAACTGCTGTGGTCTGGTAATGGAGGAGGGGGGTTGGATGCATTGTTCCCCACTCCAGCTTTTTAATCCATCCAGGCCCTGACTGAGACCCTGTGGTTTTCTTTTCTTTTTCCCACTCTTCCCCTGTTCCTGGACTCTTGTGATTTAAGGATCTGGGCCTTCAGCACACCAGGCAGAAGTTAATGTGGCTGCTGGAGGCTTTATGGTCCCTGGGAGAGTCCCCTGGTGCAGCGGTCGGACGCAGCCAGCTCACTCTGATCCGGCCAGCTCTGCTGTCGGCCGGCCGCTCGGTCCGCGCTCTCGGCGTGTGAGTGGGTGTGAGATGGAGATGAAATGGGGTTAGGGTGGAGGAAGGGGGAGATTAAGACTAGGGGGGGCTCATCTTACAGTAACCAGGAAGGATTTGCTCCTCATGCACCCACGCAGGAGCTCTGGTCTGCAGATGCGTCTGGTCCACTTCCACCAAGGGTGACACACAGGTCTCCTCCAGCCGTTAAATGTTTGGAGAGGCGGAGGGTTGTGAGGGCAGGGATCAAATTGAGGGTACACTGGGCGGAATGGTATCCCCTTGTTAACAAAAAGGACAAGCACATCCCCATCACTTGATTTTGTCTATGAATACACTTACCACTCCTCCCTGCTAACACAACTCCCACCCCTGTTATCTTTTGACAATTTGCCCTGGGCTCTGTGTGAGGGTTGTGTACCAGAGAAGTTCACTCCAGGATGACCCCTCTCTCTGGTTGGAGGTGCTGCAGCAGGCAAAGCCAGGGACAGGGAGCCTAGGTGGGCTTATCGTTTGGGTTTTGCTCCCAATTAAGTGGAAGTGTGAACGGCCCAGCGAATGGCTTCTGACGGATGCATTCAGGCTTCACCCTATAACTCAGATTTTAGTTTCACAGTGATTTCAGAGGAAACAGTGCGGTAATGGGGAACCTGGGGCCCGCCTGCGTCCGCCTCGGAGCGGAACCCATTGCTGGGAGCCAACAGACGTTAAAAACAAGTTGTTGGCCAATGTGTGGAGGCTGACAGAGTGTGTCTGAATGCCTGTGTGTTGGCGTAGATGTGGGTGTGTGAATGTGCTCAGAACAGAAGGCCCTCAGGAGATTTGAGCAGGAGATTATGAATTTGACCCATTTTTATCAATAATGCTATGGTAAACTGACACATTGTGGGTGTCAAGATGTCACTACTTGGAGAATTTGTGGCATTATTTATGGGGCAACTGAATGGTCCTTGCCTTTTGGCTTCTTCTCCTGACTGACCCCGTGCAGTGCCTTCCCGTCCTCAGCCTCTCTCCTGACTGACCCCGTGCAGTGCCTTCCCGTCCTCAGCCTCTCTCCTGACTGACCCCGTGCAGTGCCTTCCCGTCCTCAGCCTCTCTCCTGACTGACCCCGTGCAGTGCCTTCCCGTCCTCAGCCTCTCTCCTGACTGACCCCGTGCAGTGCCTTCCCGTCCTCAGCCTCTCTCCTGACTGACCCCGTGCAGTGCCTTCCCGTCCTCAGCCTCTCTCCTGACTGACCCCGTGCAGTGCCTTCCCGTCCTCAGCCTCTCTCCTGACTGACCCCGTGCAGTGCCTTCCCGTCCTAAGCCTCTCTCCTGACTGACCCCGTGCAGTGCCTTCCCGTCCTCAGCCTCTCTCCTGACTGACCCCGTGCAGTGCCTTCCCGTCCTCAGCCTCTCTCCTGACTGACCCCGTGCAGTGCCTTCCCGTCCTCAGCCTCTCTCCTGACTGACCCCGTGCAGTGCCTTCCCGTCCTCAGCCTCTCTCCTGACTGACCCCGTGCAGTGCCTTCCCGTCCTCAGCCTCTCTCCTGACTGACCCCGTGCAGTGCCTTCCCGTCCTCAGCCTCTCTCCTGACTGACCCCGTGCAGTGCCTTCCCGTCCTCAGCCTCTCACCTGACTGACCCCGTGCAGTGCCTTCCCGTCCTCAGACTCTCTCCTGACTGACCCCGTGCAGTGCCTTCCTGTCCTCAGCTGCTCTCTCCCACACTTCATCCTCATCAGCGGTTGTGGTCAAATGGGCTCCGGACCAGGCTCAGCTGGAAGTCCAGTCCACTGCTGGTTTTCAAGCTGCGTGATCCACTCTGCGAGCCTTTCTCTTTTGGCTGTTCCGTCGTACATCATCTGGACAAGTAATCTGTCGTGGGCTCTTGCTCTCTCTCCCTTCTCTGTCGCTCTCTTTTTCTCTCCATCTCTCACTGTCTCTCCCTCCACTCCTGCCCCACAACACTCCCCATCCCTGTTATAGTAAACAGATTGGCCAGGTCATCCCTCCCCCACAGACTTTTAGTGTAGTGAGGAAGCCTTACTCTTCCGTCTAGTCTTTTTAAAATGATTTTTACGTTTTGACTTATGTGTTGTGGAGTAAACAAGCTTCCATTTTGGCTTTCCTAAACTGCCACCTCTGCAAACATCACTTTACTTTGTTTGTTCAGTTCAGGGGGAGGCTACAGCAGAGAACTCTGGTCTGACTGGAGTCTCCTGGGCGGCGAAAGTCATTCAGTATTAAAACTGGGCCCAGGCAGCTCTGTCTTGATGGGGATTTAACTAGGCATCAGGGAGGAAGTGTTTCACTTAGAGCTGCATGCCAAAAGATACCGGGACACACAGGAGGCATAAATCATAGCAGGTTACTCACCTGCCCGTCTCTGCCTCTAGGGGGATGAGCATGCAGCCTCAAAGAACTTCTCTTCCTCCCTCCATCCATCCCTGCCTCCCTTGTTTCCCTCTATCCCCTGGTTCCCGTAAAGAGAGCTTTTGACGGCTCTGCCTCTGTGACTGATGGCTCACAGTAAAGCACGTCCAGTGGTGGGTCCTTGCAGCCTTTTATCCTAACCGTCCTTCCTCTCACACAGGATGTGCCGTTCTGGTGCCTGCTCCTCTGTGGAGTGTGTGTGTGTGTGTGTGTGTGTGTGTGTGTGTGTGTGTGTGTGTGTGTGTGTGTTATGCAGAGGAAGCTGTGTACTGAATGCAATAAATAAATGGGAATCCTAAAAGAAACTGTCACTGTGCCATATAGGACATAAAACAATCAATCGTCCCTTCAAGCCGGCGACAAGTTTTATTTCCTAAACAGCTTTTATTTTACTTAAAGGTCAAAGTTGATTGGCTGTCACACATCAGTTTTATAACCCCTTAGATAATTAGAAAGATGTTATTTTAACATCCGCAAGGTTCTTCACCTTTTTTTGCCGACCATTAAAAATTGACCAGAACTTGAACACATGCAGATCAACATGTTGTGAACAGTGTTCTGTAATATACATTTCTTGGTGTCTTGTTTTTATATTAGCAGCAAGGCAAAAAAACTGCATCAAAGGAGAAGAGGAAGATGAAGAAAGGGAAGGGAGGTGCCATCGATGGCAGAGGAGAGAAGGGACTGACCACCACCTTCCAGAGATTGGCCACTGCCCAGCAGGGGGACGAGTATGAACACGACACCTCCGATGAAGAGGTAAGGTTTAACGTCAGTTGACTCGATACCCAATCATAGAAATGCTGCTGAGACAAACCTAAATTTGTTTTGTTCCAGTGGGCATCCTTTTTATTTGACTAGTCATTTGACTAGCACTTCTTGTAGATTTATTTGGATGCCTAACAAATTGGGGATTTAGCATGGAAATAAGATTTGCACTCATCAAGGACATGATGTGCTGTTCCTTACCTACCCAGTCCAGAGTTAGTTAGGAGGTTGGAGTAATGTGCTTTATCAGAACCCTCATATGTATTAATTGTTTGTATGACTATTTGGACCATGAAATGTGAACAGCTACATATCCACCAGTCAGAATACACACACATTTTCTATTGGACTATTCATGGGTTTCACGTTGCATCACAATATTGTTTTGAACTTTTGTTTTAGGACTGATGTCCAACTGAACATTCTACTAAATGCATCCTCATTGGGGGCTGATGAATTGGTCTAAAGTTTATTACTGTGGCTTCTAAAGAAGGCAAATAATTAGTAGGAAAACCTTTTGTCATAATTTTGATGTTGCTAGATTGACTTTAGATGCAGTATAACGTTAGCTAGCTAAGATTGAGGGTTGGCTTCCAGATTTTAGCTGGCTAATGTTAGCATTGCTAGCTATTTTTGAGTAACTTTTCTTACCATTGCCATTTATCTAAGGTACATTTCACAACGTGATGATGATGGAAAAGTTGTTTCCTACTAAATATGTGCCAACTTTAGCAATGACATGGTATTCCCAAGCCCCTATAGTGTAATTTAGATGAGTCAATCGCCCCCATTCTACTTTTGAGTATCGCTATGGCTGCGGCGCTTTGATAACAATAGCAAAGACGCGACCAAGCGACGGAGGTGCATATCATGAATACTCCAGAAATAAGCAGCCCTCTGAGGCTCTAACAGAATGCAAAAGAACTAGGGGTAAATGTATTGAATGAATGGGTTTAGCACATTGTAGTGAAACATGCACACTAACCACCATACATTGTTGTAGCTACAGTACAAGGGTACACTCCTGCTATAGTGTTTCCCTATTATACTGCTGTTCTGTTCCCTGCAGTCTGGTGAACATGTTCTCCAGTCTGTAGACAGTCAGAGACACTAAACAGATTGGCTTTCACTCGCTCCTCATAAATGGGTTGAAATAGCAGACAGACACGGTGCTTTTATGGTGTTGCTTTTCAAGTCCGCTCAGAAGCAGCGAATGATGTAGTCGTGTGCTTCATGCCACCGTAACTGAACAGGAGATCTGCAGGATGGAGAGGTAGTTTTTTGGGGGGTTATTGGTATGTTGGACTATTAAAGCATTGTTTTTGTACTCTGCTATTTAATTTACAGGGTCCATTGAGATGTGTTGAACCCTGCTGCCGTGTGGTTTAGATATTTTGCCAGGCCATACAACTTAGAAACCATCAGCCATCCAAAACTGATTTTGGCAATTGGCTCTGGGATGAGAAATATGTTGTAGCTAGTGAAGGGCCGTATTGTTCTTGGGAAGGGATTTGCTTTTAAAAGAGAGGGAGGTGGGTAAAATGCCCTGTGAAATAATATAGTACACAACTGGAATCATAACTGCTTACTTTATTTAGTTTCTAAAGAGACTTCAGCAGAACTTTGAAGAGCTAAGGGAGTTTAAGAGACCAGTGGCTTGTTTAAACGGAAGAGTTTTAGATTCAAGTCACTTCCTCAATAGTGTTGGGCATCCATGTGTGAGAGCAGGGGCCCACTGGTGTCTATGGTGGTTCTATGACTCGGGTCAGAGAGAGGTAGCGCTAGATATTATCACGGTACTTAGGTGCCGATATGATATATAACAAACATATTTCTCACCATACGTCTGCTGCAAAGGGACAAGAAAGACTCATGTGAAAACAAGTTTTGATCAGTCGTTGAAATAAGTGCTGAAAACTAACTAGCTCACTATTTAAACAGAAGATTGAGAATAAACTACAAAGGAAAATTACTGGAGTTTTGGTGCAGGTACAGCCGACTACTATTACTAAAGTAATATTGCGATATATCGTAAAAAATAATATCCTGATATGTATCTATCAATTTTATACACTCAGCCAAAAAAGAAATGTCCTCTCACTGTCAACTGCGTTTATTTTCAGCAAACTTAACGTGTAAATATTTGTATGAACATAACAGATTCAACAACTGAGACAAAGTGAACAAGTTCCACAGACATGTGACTAACAGAAATTGAATAATGTGTCCCTGAACAAAGGGGGGGGGGGGGGTCAAAAGTAACAGTCAGTATCTGGTGTGGCCACCAGCTGCATTAAGTACTGCAGTGCATCTCCTCCTCATGGACTGTACCAGATTTGCCAGTTCTTGCTGGGAGATGTTACCCCACTCTGGCACCTGCAAGTTCCCGGACATTTCTGGGGGGAATGGCCCTAGCCCTCACCCTCCGATCCAACAGGTCCTAGACGTGCTCAATTTGATTGAGATCCGGGCTCTTTGCTGGCCATGGCCGAACACTGACATTCCTGTCTTGCAGGAAATCACGCACAGAACGAGCAGTATGGCTGGTGGCATTGTCATGCTGGAGGGTCATGTCAGGATGAGCCTGCAGGAAGGGTACCAAATGAAGGAGGAGGATGATGTCTCCCCTGTAACGCACAGCATTGAGATTGCATGCAGTGATAATAAGCTCAGTCCGATGATGCTGTGACACACCGCCCCAGACCATGACGGACCCTCCACCTCCAAATTGATCCCGCTCCAGAGTACAGGCCTCGGTGTAACGCTCATTCCTTCGACGATAAACGTGAATCAGACCATCACCCCCGGTGTGACAAAACTGTGACTCATCAGTGAAGAGCACTTTTTTCCAGTGCTGTCTGGTCCAGCGACGGTGGGTTTGTGCCCATAGGTGACGTTGTTGCCTGTGATGTCTGGTGTAGATCTGCCTTACAACAGGCCTACAAGCCCTCAGTCCAGCCTCTCTCAGCCTATTGCGGACAGTCTGAGCACTGATGGAGGGATTGTGCGTTCCTGGTGTAACTCGGGCAGTTGTTGTTGCCATCCTGTACCTGACACAAACAACAACACAGAGTTACACATGGAATAAACAAACATACAGTCAATAATACAATAGAGAAAGTCTATACAGTGTGTGAAAATTAGGTAGGATAAGGGGGGTGAGGCAATAAATAGGCCATAGTGGCGAAATTATTACAGTATGGCAAATTAAACACTGGGGTGATAGATGTGCAGAAAATGAGTGTGCAAGTAGCGTTACTGGGGTGCAAAGGAGCAAAATAAATCAAATAAATAACAATATGATGATGAGGTAGTTGGATGGGCTATTTACAGATTGGCTATGTGCAGTGATCTGTGAGCTCCTCTGACAGCTGGTGCTTAAAGCTAGTGAGGGAGATATGAGTCAACAGCTTCAGTGATTTTTGCAGTTCTTTCCTCTCATTGGCAGCAGAGAACTGGAAGGAAAGGCGGCCGAAAGAGGAATTGGCTTTGGGGGTGACCAGTGAAATGTACCTGCTGGAGCGCGTGCTGCGGGTGGGTGCTGCTATGGTGACCAATGAGATGAGATAAGGCTGGGCTTTACCTAGCAATGACCTATAGATGACCAGTGAGTTTGGCGATGGATATGAAGCGAGGGCCAGCCAACGAGAGCATACAGGTCGCAGTGGTGGGTAGTATATGGGGCTTTGGTGACAAAAGGATGGCACTGTGATAGACTGCATCCAATTTGCTGAGTAGAGTGTTGGAGGCTATTTTGTAAATGATATCGCCAAAGTCAAGGATTGGTAGGATAGTCAGTTTTAGTAGGGTATGTTTTGCAGCATGAGTGAAGGATGCTGTGAAATAGGAAGCCGATTCTAGATTTAATTTTGGATTGGAGATGCTTCAAACTTATGGACCAAATCCCGTTAACGGGATCGATTTGACAACATCCGTTGAAATGACAGAGCGCCAAATTCAAATTAAATTATTCTAAATATTTAACTTTCATACAATCACAAGTGCAATACACCAAATTAAAGCTTTACTTCTTGTTAATCCAGCCACCATGTCAGATTCCAAAAAGGCTTTACGGCGAAAGCAAACCATGCTATTATCTGATGACAGCACCCTGTCAAACAAACACAGACAATCGTATTTCAACCCGCTAGACGCGACACAAAACTCAGAATTAACGATATAATTCATGCCTTACCTTTGACGAGCTTCTTCTGTTGGCACTCCAATATGTCCCATAAACATCACAAATGGTCCTTTTTGTTCGATTAATTCCGTTGTTATATATCAAAAATGTCAATTTATTTGGCATGTTTGATCCAGAAAACACCGGTTGCAACTCGCGCAATATGACTACAAAATATCTCATAAGTTACCTGTAATCTTTGTCCAAACATTTCGAACATCTTTCCTAATACAACTTTAGGTATTTTTTTACGTAAATAATCGATAAAATTTAAGACCGGATAAACTGCGTTCAATACAGGACGAAAACAAAGTGGAGTGTGCTTTCAGGTCGCGCGCCTCTAACAAACAGTACACTTCACTCGACCCTCGTTCTGAACGGCAATACTTCTTCATTACGCAAAGGAAAAACATCAACCAATTTCTGAAGACTGTTGACATCCAGTGGAAGCGATAGGAACTGCAAGCAACTGCCTTTAGAAATCTAGATCTCCATAGAAAACCCATTGGAAAGAGTGTGACCTCAAATTATTTTTTCCCTGGTTGGTTTGTCCTCGGGGTTTCGCCTGCCAAATAAGTTCTGTTATACTCACAGACATCATTCAAACAGTTTTAGAAACTTCAGAGTGCTTTCTATCCAAATCTACTAATATGCATATCCTAGCTTCTGGGCCTGAGTAGCAGGCAGTTTACTTTGGCCACGCTTTTCATCTGGACGTGAAAATACCGCCCCCTAGCCTAGTACTGGGCGGAGCCCGGATAGTGATGACTATTTAACAGTCTGAAGGCCTGGAGATAAAAGCTGTTTCTCAGTCTTTCGGAAGGAGAGTTTACAGTCTAACCAGACACCTAGGTATTTGAAGTTGTCCACATATTCTAAGTCAGAACCGTCCAGAGTAGTGATGCTGGACGGGTGGGTAGGTGTGGTCAGCGATCGGTTGAAGAGCATGCATTTAGTTTTGCTTGCATTTAAGAGCAGTTGGAGGCCACGGAAGGAGAGTTGTATGGCATTAAAGCTCGTCTGGAGGTTAGTTAACACAGTGTCCAAAGAATGGCCAGAAGTATACAGAATTGTGTCGTCTGCGTAGAGGTGGATCAGAGACTCACCAGCAGCAAGAGCGGCATCATTGATGTATACAGAGAAAAGAGTTGGCCCGAGGATTGAACCCTGTGGCACCCCCATAGAGACAGCCAGAGGTCCGGACAACAGGCCCTCTGATTTGACACAGTGAACTCTATCAGAGAAGTAGTTGGTGAACCAGGTTAGGCAATCATTTGAGAAACCAAGGTTGTTGAGTCTGCCGATAAGGCTATGGTGATTGACAGAGTCGAAATCCTTGGCCAGGTCGATGAATACAGTATTGTTTGTTATTGATGGCAGTTATGATATCGTTTAGTACCTTGAGCGTGGCTGAGGTGCGCACCCATGACCAGCTCGGAAACCAGATTGCATAGCGGAGAAGGTACGTTGGGATTCGATATGGTCGGTGATCTGTTTAACTTGGCTTTCGAAGACCTTAGAAAGGCAGGGTAGGATAGATATAGGGCTATAGCAGTTTGGGTCTAGAGTGTCTCCCCCTTTGAAGAGGGGGATGACCGCGGCAGCTTTCCAATCTTTGGGGATCTCAGACGACACGGAAGAGATTGAACAAGCTAGTAATAAGGGTTGCAACAATTTCGGTGGATAATGTTAGGAAGAGAGGGTCCAGATTGTCTAGCCCTGCTGATTTGTAGGATTCTAGATTTTGCAGCTCTTTCAGAACATCAGCTATCTGGATTTGGGTGAAGGATAAATGGGGAGGCTTGGGCAAGTTGCAGTGAGGGCTGCAGGCCTGTTGACCGGGGTCGGGGTAGGCAGGTGGAAAGCATGGCCAGCCATAGAAAAATGCTTATTGAAATTCTCAATTATGGTGGATTTATCTGTGGTGACAGTGTTTCCTAGCCTCAGTGCAGTGGGCAGCTGGGAGGAGGTGCTCTTACTCTCCATGGACTTTACAGTGTCCCAGAACTTTTTGGAGTTAGTGCTTCAGGATTGCCATTTCTGTTTAGAAAAAGCTAGCCTTAGCTAGCTACAGAAGTCAACAAATGAGAGCGCCTGGGGAATGGCAGTGGAGCTAGGCACTGCAGGACCTGGATTAACCTCCATCACCAGAGGAGGAGTAGGATAAGGGTATGGCTAAAGGCTAAAAGATCTGGTCGTCTAGTACGTTCAGAACAGAGAGTAAAAGGAGCAGATTTCTGGGCACGGTAGAATAGATTCAAGGCATAATATACAGACAAGGGTATGGTAGGATGTGAATACAGTGGGGGTAAACCTGTGCATAGAGTGACCATGAAAGAGATATTGTCTCTAGAAATATCATTTAAACCAGGTGATGTCACCGCATGTGTGGGAGGTGGAACTAAGTTGTTAACTAAGGCGTATTGAGCAGGGCTGGAGGCTCTACAGTGAAATAAGGCAATAATTACTAACCAAAACAGCAATAGACAAGGCATATTGACATTAGGGAGAGGCATGTGTAGCCGAGTGATCATAGGAGTCCAGTGAGTGGCTTCAGGCAGCTAATGGGCCGGGGCTAGCAAGCTAGCAGAAGGGCCTTTGAGGGACGTCGCGACGGAAGAAAGTCTGTTGTGGCCCCCTCGTGCTGTTATGTTGGCAGACGGATCAGCAGGGCTCCGTGTGGTAAACCAGGCTAATTGGCAAAATAGGTATAGTGGCCAAAGAATTTGTCCGATGGGCCTCTTAAGCTAACAGTCCGATGTGCTCTAGACAGCTAGCGGGCCGCGGCGAGCGGGTGGGCATTCAGGGGACGTCGCGACGGAGGAGCCAGTTGAGAGACCCCCTCGGGCGAATCACATCGGGTGTCCAGTTGTGATGGGTTGGTGAGGGTCCAGGCCAGTCGGCAAAATAGGTATTGAAGCCCAAGGAGTGGCTGATGGACCTCTATGGCTAGCCGGGAGATTGGCCTTGCAGATGGGCCTAGCAAAGCTAGCTTCAGGCTAATTGGTTCTTGCTTCGGGACAGAGACGCTAGCCAGGAGTGGCCACTCGGATATCAGCTAGCGAACTGCGATGATCCAGGTGGGTGGGGGGGGGGGGGGGGGGGGTGTGACCTTCATTGCCTACCATCTGTAAGCTGTTAATGTCTTAACGACCGTTCCACAGGTGCATGTTCATTAATTGTTTATGGTTCATTGAACAAGCATGGGAAACAGTGTTTAAACCCTTTACAATGAAGATCTGTGAAGTTATTTGGATTTTTATGAATTATCTTTGAAAGACAGGGTCCTGAAAAAAGGGACGTTTCTTTTTTTTGCTGAGTTGATTTATTTTTTCCCATCACTACAGCAGTAGTTCTGAGTTTATATATTTTTTCCCATCACTACAGCAGTAGTTCTGAGTTGATATATTTTTTCCCATCACTACAGCAGTAGTTCTGAGTTGATATATTTTTTCCCATCACTACAGCAGTAGTTCTGAGTTTATATATTTTTTCCCATCACTACAGCAGTAGTTCTGAGTTGATATATTTTTTCCCATCACTACAGCAGTAGTTCTGAGTTGATATATTTTTTCCCATCACTACAGCAGTAGTTCTGAGTTGATATATTTTTTCCCATCACTACAGCAGTAGTTCTGAGTTGATATATTTTTTCCCATCACTACAGCAGTAGTTCTGAGTTGATATATTTTTTCCCATCACTACAGCAGTAGTTCTGAGTTGATATATTTTTTCCCATCACTACAGCAGTAGTTCTGAGTTGATATATTTTTTCCCATCACTACAGCAGTAGTTCTGAGTTGATATATTTTTTCCCATCACTACAGCAGTAGTTCTGAGTTGATATATTTTTTCCCATCACTACAGCAGTAGTTCTGAGTTGATATATTTTTTCCCATCACTACAGCAGTAGTTCTGAGTTGGTATATTTTTTCCCATCACTACAGCAGTAGTTCTGATGTGATATATTTTTTCCCATCACTACAGCAGTAGTTCTGAGTTGATATATTTTTTCCCATCACTACAGCAGTAGTTCTGAGTTGATATATTTTTTCCCATCACTACAGCAGTAGTTCTGAGTTGATATATTTTTTCCCATCACTACAGCAGTAGTTCTGAGTTGATATATTTTTTCCCATCACTACAGCAGTAGTTCTGAGTTGATATATTTTTTCCCATCACTACAGCAGTAGTTCTGAGTTGATATATTTTTTCCCATCACTACAGCAGTAGTTCTGAGTTGATATATTTTTTCCCATCACTACAGCAGTAGTTCTGAGTTGATATATTTTTTCCCATCACTACAGCAGTAGTTCTGAGTTGATATATTTTTTCCCATCACTACAGCAGTAGTTCTGAGTTGATATATTTTTTCCCATCACTACAGCAGTAGTTCTGAGTTGATATATTTTTTCCCATCACTACAGCAGTAGTTCTGAGTTGATATATTTTTTCCCATCACTACAGCAGTAGTTCTGAGTTGATATATTTTTTCCCATCACTACAGCAGTAGTTCTGAGTTGATATATTTTTTCCCATCACTACAGCAGTAGTTCTGAGTTGATATATTTTTTCCCATCACTACAGCAGTAGTTCTGAGTTGATATATTTTTTCCCATCACTACAGCAGTAGTTCTGAGTTGATATATTTTTTCCCATCACTACAGCAGTAGTTCTGAGTTGATATATTTTTCCCATCACTACAGCAGTAGTTCTGAGTTGATATATTTTTTCCCATCACTACAGCAGTAGTTCTGAGTTGATATATTTTTTCCCATCACTACAGCAGTAGTTCTGAGTTGATATATTTTTTCCCATCACTACAGCAGTAGTTCTGAGTTGATATATTTTTTCCCATCACTACAGCAGTAGTTCTGAGTTGATATATTTTTTCCCATCACTACAGCAGTAGTTCTGAGTTGATATATTTTTTCCCATCACTACAGCAGTAGTTCTGAGTTGATATATTTTTTCCCATCACTACAGCAGTAGTTCTGAGTTGATATATTTTTTTCCCATCACTACAGCAGTAGTTCTGAGTTGATATATTTTTTCCCATCACTACAGCAGTAGTTCTGAGTTGATATATTTTTTCCCATCACTACAGCAGTAGTTCTGAGTTGATATATTTTTTCCCATCACTACAGCAGTAGTTCTGAGTTGATATATTTTTTCCCATCACTACAGCAGTAGTTCTGAGTTGATATATTTTTTCCCATCACTACAGCAGTAGTTCTGAGTTGATATATTTTTTTCCCATCACTACAGCAGTAGTTCTGAGTTGATATATTTTTTCCCATCACTACAGCAGTAGTTCTGAGTTGATATATTTTTTTTCCCATCACTACAGCAGTAGTTCTGAGTTGATATATTTTTTCCCATCACTACAGCAGTAGTTCTGAGTTGATATATTTTTTTCCCATCACTACAGCAGTAGTTCTGAGTTGATATATTTTTTCCCATCACTACAGCAGTAGTTCTGAGTTTATATATTTTTTCCCATCACTACAGCAGTAGTTCTCAACATATTTTTGAACTGTGGCACTCCTTGGTTGGAAGGGGAAAAAAACTCTGCTGCACATCAGCAATGTCCCTATTAATTTTTGTGTTAATGGCCTCCATCTGATACATACTGCAAATCTATCTGTGACCAACATTTTTTTAATAGATTCATTAGGGTTTATTTGAACAATTTTCATAGTTCCTTACTCATGATGATTTATTTGTGTTCCCCTTTTAAGAGTGTCCTGTGAATCTGCACTAGACAGAAAAATAAATGTAGCTCTGGTGAAAAAGGTATTTTATGTTTGAACGATTTGGGCTATAGTCAAGCGGTTTTCTGCATTCTAAAGGTGCAACCACAGACACAAAGACATGCTCCATTTGTTTCTAATAAGGCAGAGGCTGTGGTACAGCTAAGCCTAACAAGACTTGCCTGTGCTAATGGTTCTCACAGCAAGGTCAAATTGTACAAATGATTTTGCTTGTGATGTCCCAACTCCAATGATGCAAATGTAACGACAGCCTGAGCGCATTAGACTTGAAACAACCATACATGTTACGTGGGCCTCAGGAGGCGGCAGAGCGAGCACGCCCCCATCCATATCGCCGGGGCCGCAGTGGAGAGGGCAAAAAGCTTCAACTTCTTTGACGAGTACGTCACTGACAACCTGAAATGTTCCATTATTCCATCCAGGAGACAAGAAATTCAGCTTGGCCGCTAAGACCCTCGCAAACTACAGATGCACCATTCAGAGTATCCTGTCGGGCTGTATCACCGCCTGGGATAGCAATTGCACCGTCCACAACCACAGGGCCCTCCAGGACATCTACAGCACCCGGTGTCACAGGAAGGCCAAGAAGATCATCAAGGACCTCAGCCACCCGAGCCAGGACCTGTTCACCCCGCTACCATCTAGAAGGTGGAGACAGTACAGGTGCATCAAAGCTGGGACTGAAAGACTGAGAAACAGCTTCTATCTCCAGGCCTTCAGACTGTTAAATAGTCACCATTAGCCAGGCTCCGCACAGTACCCTGCCCTGACCTTAGTCACTGTTACCATTCTGTACTCTACCCTGCACCTTAGAGACTGCTGCCCTATGTACATAGTCATTGAACACTGGTCACTTTAATAATGTTTACATACTTCATATGTGTATATACTGTATTCTAGTCAAGGCTCACATTATAACTACTGTTATATGCACAATTTCTGTTAATATACTGTCTATACACACCATCATATACATATACACTGAGTGTACAAAACATTATGAACACCTTCCTAATATTGAGTTGCACCCCTTTTGCCCTCAGTCTCAATTCATTGAGCATTAACTCCACAACGTGTCAAAAGCGTTCCACAGGGATGCTGGCCCATGTTGACTCCAATGCTTCCCACAGTTGTCAAGTTGGCTGGATGTCCTTTGAGTGCTGTAACATTCTTAATATACACATGAAACTGATGAGCATGAAAAACCCAGCAGCGTTGCAGTTCTTGACACAAACCGGTGTGCCTGGCTCCTACTAACATACCCTGTTCAAAGGCACTTCAAATATTTTGTCTTGCCCATTCACCCTCTGAATGGCACACATACACAATCCATGTCTCAAGGCTTAAAAATCATTATTTAATTCTTTAACCCGTCTCCTTCCCTTCATCTACACTGATTGAAGTGGATTTAACAAGTGACATCAATAAGCGATCATAGCGTTCACCTGGTCAGTCTGTCATGGAAAGAGCAGGTGTTCTAAATGTTTTGTACGCTCTGTGCATATTTATGTTCTGGACTCTGACATTGCTCGTTCTTAATTCCTTTTATACATTTTTTTTAATAGGTTTTATAGGTTTGCACTGTTGGTGCAAGAACCATAGGCATTTCAACAGGCTATTATCAGAGCGGCACTGGTGCTTCAAGTTCAAATTCCATTCGCATTCCACAGGTCACATTTAAAACTGAGTGGTCCAAAGACTTATCATGATTAGGAACATTTCCTCTGCACAACTGAGTTCCTCAAGGCACTCTGGGTGAAAACCAGTGCACTAAAGAATAGGATGGGTAAAAGAGGAAAGGGAGGTGTGGGGAGGAGGGTGAAACGAGGGATGTTTTAGTAGAGAGACTGATGGGTAGAGGGATGGAATGAACGGAAGAGGAAGGTAAGAAGAGGTGTTCCAGAGAGCATCTCACACTGAGGGAGAGGCAGAAACCCATCCCACCCTCTTCCAGGGGGCTTCTTCCTGATCCTCACCTACTCAGTCTAACAGAGTCAGAACACACCTCTATGGAGAGATGGAGTTAGTATTTTCTCTCTTTGTCCTCTTATTTCATTGCAACAGATGTTGTGTATATTTTTTTCAAGTATTAACTTTCCCCTTATTTAAGGATTTACTGTCTTTAACCATTGTTAGATTTTAGGGTTTACGGACCGTCCGATGAGAGAACCAAGGATGTGGAAAATCTCATCAGTGGTTCCTTGTCATTGCGATCCTTCCCACAGCAGCGTCCTATGACTAGCTTGCCCTAGCCTATCTAACCCTTGAGCCTTTGTCTGGTCTGCGCTAGCCTGTGTGGTCACGGTGTTGCTGCTGTCCCGCATGAGTGGAACCACGGTGGTCCTGGCCCATTTGGCCTGTGTTAAATTAGCCCCCTGCCTGGGGACAGCAGATAGGGTTCCCTCTTAGGCCTCCCAAAGCCTCCTCGCCGTCCCTTCGCAGGCAGCCCTCCGACGGAGCACAAGTTGTCTACAAATAAAACGGCAGACGGCCAAAAATCTCACTCGTTTATTTATTTTTCAACCCCCTCTCCTCTTCTTACCTTCCTCCTTTGTAATAAAGGGCTATTTCCTGTTTTGCGGTGTGAAGGGGGAATACGTGAGACTGCAGCAGTGCCTGTCCGAGGCCTCCTCACCGGCAGGAAGGGGCTTTTTCCCCCGCAATGGCTTTTCCATGTGCTCTGTGAGATGAATGAAGACACATTGTGGAATAGAGAGAGGGGAGAGAGCGAGAACCCTGGCTCCCAACTGCGCCTGCTGCTTCCTGCCTCTGCGCAGCTACTGCTCAACGGGACCTGTGCGCAGAATTCAATTCAGTAGCACACTAGACTGGGAAGTCGTACCGATGTGAGTAAGACCTTTTAAACAGGTTAACATTCACAAGGCCACAGGGCCAGACTAATTACCAGGATGCTTACTCGGAGCATGCGCTGACCAGCTGGAAAGTGTCTTCACTAACATTTTCAAACTTTCCCTGACCCAGTCTGTAATACCTACATATTTCATGCAGACCACCCTAGTCACTGTCCCCAAGAACGCAAAGGTAACCTGCCTAAATGACTATCGCCCTGTAACACTCACATCTGTAGCCATGAAATGCTTTGAAAGGCTGATCATGGCTCACATCAACTCCATCCCAGACACCCTGGACCCACTCCAATTTGCATACCGCCCCAACAGATCCACAGATGACGCAATCTCTATTGCACTCCACACTGCCCTTTCCCACCTGGCCAAGAAGAACACCTACATGAGAATGCTGTTCATTGACTGTAGCTCAGTGTTCAACACCATAGTGCCCTCAAAGCTCATCATTAAGCAAAGGACTGTAGATTTGAACACCTCCCTCTGCAACTGGATCCTGGACTTCCTGACTGGCCGCCCCCAGGTGGTGAGGTTAGGCAACAACCCATCTGCCAAACTGACCTCAACAAGGGGGTCCCTCAGGGGTGCATGCTTAGTCCACTCCTGTACTCCCTGTTCACTCACGACTGCGTGGCCGTGCACAACTCCAACACCATCATTTAGTTTGCTGACAACATAACAGTGGTTGGCCTGATCACTGTCGATGATGAGACAACCTATAGGGAGGTCAGTGAACTGGCAGTGTGGTGCCAAGAAAATAACCTCTACCTCAACGTCAGCAAGACAAAGGAGCGGATCGTGGACTACAGGAAACGGAGGGACGAGCACGCCCCCATCCACATCGACGTGGCTGTAGTGGAGTGGGTCGAGAGCTTCAAGTTCCTCAATCCATATCACTAAGGAATTACAGTGCGTTCGGAAAGTATTCAAACCCCTTGACTTTTTTGTTTTATTTATTTTTCCCTTTTTTTCCCCCTCCCCAATTTAAATCTTGTCTCATCGCTGCAACTCCCCGGTAGCCTCGTGGTTAGAGCATTGGGCCAGTAATCAAAAGGTTGCTGGATCAAATCCCCGATCTAACAAGGTAAAAATCTGTCGTTCTGACCCTGAGAAAGGCAGTTAACCCACTTCCCCGGGCGCCAAAGACGTGGATGTCGATTATGGCAGCCCCCCGCACCTCTCTGATTCAGAGGGGTTGGGTTAAATACGGAAGACGCATTTCAGTTGAATGCTTTCAGTTGTACAACTGATAAGGTATTCCCCTTTCCCAACCGGCTCGGGAGGCAGAGGTTGAGTCATGCGTCCTTCGAAACATGACCAGCCATGACACCAACCCACTTAACCCGGAAGCCAGCCACACCAATGTGTTGGAGGAAACACCGTTCAACTGACGACCGAGGTCAACCTGCAGGCGCTAGAGCGCAATGAGCGAAGTAAACCACCAACACTCTTCCTAGAGCTGGCCGCCCGGCCAAACTGAGCAATCGAGGGAGAATGGCCTTGGTCAGGGAGGTGACCAAGAACCCGATGATCACGCTGACAGAGCTCCAGAGTTCATCTGTGGAGATGGTTTCCCTTTTGGAAGGTTCTCCCATCTCGGCAGCATCCCACCAATCAGGCCCAGTACATCACTGGGGCCGAGCTCCCTGCCATCCAGGACCTCTATACCAGGCGGTGTCAGAGGAATGCCCTAAAAGCTTTCAGACTCCAGCCACCCAAGTCACAGACTGTTGTCTCTGCTACCACACGGCAAGCGGTAGCGATGCACCAAGTCTGGAACCAACAGGACCCTGAACAACTTCTACACCAAACCATAGGACTGCTAAATAGTTAGTCCAGGTAGTTAAATAGTTAACCAATAGCTATCTGAGTTGACCCTCTTTGCATGAACTCTTTTAACTCATCAAATATGCTGCTACTACTGTTGATCTATCATGTTGCCTAGTCACTTTATCCCTACCTACAGTTGAAGTCAGAAGTTTACATACACCTTAGCCAAATGCATTTAAACTCAGTTTTTCACGATTCCTGACATTTAATATCAGTAAAAATTCCCTGTCTTAGGTCCATTTGGATCATGACTTTATTTTAAGAATGTGAAATATCATAATAGTTGAGAGAATGATTTATTTCAGATTTTATTTTTTATCACATTCCCAGTGGGTCAGAAGTTTACATGCACTCAATTAGTATTTGGTAGCATTGCCTTTAAATTGTTTAACTTGGGTCAAACGTTTCGGGTAGCCTTCCACAAGCTTCCCACAATAAGTTGGGTGAATTGTGGCCCTTTGCTCCTGACAGAGCTGGTGTAACTGAGTCAGTTTTGTAGGCCGCCTTGCTTGCACACGCTTTTTCAGTTCTGCCCACAAATACTCTATAGGATTGAGGTCAGGGCTTTGTGACGGCCACTCCAATACCTTGACTTTGTTGTCCTTAAGCCATTTGGCCAAAAGTTTGGAAGTATGCTTGGGGTCATTGTCCATTTGGAAGACTCATTTGCGACCAAGCTTTAACTTCCTGACTGATGTCTTGAGATGTTGCTTCAATATATCCACATAATTTTCCTCCCTCATGATGCCATCTATTTCTGAAGTGCACCAGTCCCTCCTGCAGCAAAGCACCCCCACAACATGATGCTGCCACCCCCGTGCTTCATGTTTGGGATGGTGTTCTTCATCTTGCAAGCATCCCCCCTGTTCCTCCAAACATAATTATGGTCATTATGGCCAAACAGTTCTATTTGTGTTTCATCAGACCAGAGGACATTTCTCCAAAAAGTACAATCTTTGTTCCCATTTGCAGTTGCAAACCGTAGTCTGGCTTTTTTATGGCGGTTTTGGAGCAGTGGCTTCTTCCTTGCTGAGCGGCCTTTCAGATTATGTCGATATAGGACTCGTTTTACTGTGGGTATAGATACATGTGTAGCTGTTTCTGTTTTACTGTGGGTATAGATACATGTGTACCTGTTTCCTCCAGCATCTTCACAAGGTCCTTTGCTGTTGTTCTGGGATTGATTTGCACTTTTCGCACTAAGGTACGTTCATCTCTAGGAAACAGAACGCGACTCCTTCCTGAGCGTTATGACGGCTGCATGGTCCCATGGTGTTTATACTTGTGTACTATTGTGTGTACAGATGAACGTGGTACCTTCAGGCGTTTTGGAAATTGCTCCCAAGGATGAAACAGACTTGTTGAGGTCTAAAATTATTTTTCTGAGGTCTTGGCTGATTTCTTTTGATTTTTCCCATGATGCCAAGCGAAGAGGCACTGAGTTTGAAGGTAGGCCTTGAAATACATCCACAGGTACACCTCCAATTGACTCAAATGATGTCAATTAGCCAATCAGAAGCTTCTAAAGCCATGACATAATTTTCTGGAATTTTCCAAGCTGTTTGAAGCACAGTCAATTTAGTTTATGTAATCTTCTGACCCACTGGAATTGTCATACAGTGAGTTATAAGTGAAATAATCTGTCTGTAAACAATTGTTGGAAAAATGACTTGTCATGCACAAAGTAGATGTCTTAACCGACTTGCCAAAACTATAGTTTGTTAACAAGACATTTGTGGATTGGTTGAAAAAGGAGTTTAAATGACTCCAACCTAAGTGTATGTAAACTTCAACTGTATATGTACATACAGTATCTACCTCAATTACCTCATACCCCTGCACATCGACTCGGTACTGGCACCCCGTGTATGTAGCCAAGTTATCGTTACTCATTGTATTTAGTCCTTGTGTTATACTTTTTTAAAATTATTTCTCTAGTTTTCTCTCTGCATTGTTGGGAAGTAACTATTTCACTGTTACTTTACACCTGTTTACAAACCATATGACACATAAAATTAGATTTGATTTATGGTTTGTGTGTTTGTGTGTGCTAGGGATCAAGAGCTTGGGGGGGGGGGGAATGCTCAGTTGGGAGATTGGCAATCAGAACAGTGTTGTCAGGGCTGCCAAAGCTCTTAACAGGCTGTGAGAGCGAGCATGTGTGCCCCCAGTGCTGTGGCTTTGCTCACAGCGTAGCCTCCTGGTTGGCTGTTCTTGTGACGCTCATCCCAGGAGGAGAAGCTGGAATGCTTTTGGAGGACGATGCGTTCACCCATGATTTTGACGGGCCACAGACAACCCTAATATGTCTGGATGCTGCTCTAGCAGAGACTTGGACAGCTGTCTTGAAGCAGGCATACATGGTGTAGCCCCCCACCCATGAACTCTTCATCCCAGATCCTGTCTACTTAGTCTGGGTAGTCCTGCCAAGCCCCTACGATGCAAACACAACTTTAGGTCCTGATCCAGCGTGGTGGGGCCTCTCTTGTGGTGCTAGTAGTAGACTGATGAAATCACAATTTTTTTTGTGTCTCTGAGTAAAGCTGTATTTTTTGCTAGACTACAGCAGAAGGGTAGATTACATCAAAGTTAATTTAGGAGTCAGTGAAAAGTGTCAGCCCTAGAGTAAAACATCCTTGTTCTCTTGTTGTCCACTGTAGGCACATGAAACTTGGTAGGCTTACTCGTTTGGTGCACTTTGACATGGCATAATATCCATTTTAGTGTGTGCATTACTGACCAAAAGGTTTGTTGGACATCGTTGACTTGATGGAGATTTGGTCTTTAAGTCGAAGTGTACGGGTCATGTTGAGGACCATATCTGGCAATCACATTGAGCAGTTCAGTGGTTGGCGAACTCCAGAGCAGATAGCAATGGCCCATTGAAGTGAGGGGTGGGCTCAGGACAGGGGAGAGGGAGATGCATACTTGGCAGCCATTTTAAACTCTCCACCTGACAACCTTGGATGACCCTGGAATGCTGTGCTGCTTGACTTACCAGCAGGTCCAGAGGAACAGAACACAGTTCAGCCCGTCTTTTGAGTGCACCCTTGGGTGTAGAACCAACATTCATGCCAAGACGAGAGTTTCCAGAGAGTGAATTCATATCAACACGCACACCACACCACCACATTGCCTCTCTTGAGCTGTGCTGGGAATCTAATAAAACACACTACTCCATCATCATCATTGATGAAAATGACTTCCTCACTCGTACACACCATTTCCTCTCCATTTCGGTCAAATCAAGCCTTTTTTCACGATCTCAAGATCCAAGTTCCTTCAATAGCTTGCCTATATCTAACATCTAGGATAGGTTAGGGTTACGTTCCTCTGACTTCCCCGGCATGTGCTGTGAAACGGCCTGCCTTTTTTTTTCTCCTACCATCCTAAATCCCTCCAGTTATTCCAGCCTAATCAATGACGGCCGTTTCAGACGTGGACTGGCTTTAATTGTGTGATCCTATCTGCTTCATGAAGGCTGTTCCTCTGTCAGAACTCTCAGTTGCTCGTGAGCAAGCAACTTATAGGAGGTGGCTTATTTTCATTTCATTACCAACCATAACACATCAGGCTCTTGACAATGTGACCTGTTGGGTGTCCCGTCTTAACCATGCGCTAAGAGACCAGACTTATACCCCCCCTCCTCCTCTTCCTCCCACCTCATTCTTCCTCATCCAACCTCCTCATCATCCTCCTCCTACCTCCTTCCTCCTGCTCTCTGAAGTCTGATGAAACCAGATTTTGGAAAGGGGGATTGAAATAGAGGCACTCATGTCTGGAAGTTGTTTTTTCCCGTAAAATGTTGGTAATCCCATAGTTTAATTTTGTGATTGGGATGTTTCCAGGTGGTGGTTTGTAATGCCTTCCAGATGGTATCCATGCCGATTCCAGTCGAAGTTGTGATGGCAGTAAAAAATATTTTTTAAACCTGGGATTTTCACAGTTGGGCAGGACTGGGATTGGCGGCTCTCTGACTGACTGAGGGAGACCAGACCACAGCGTCCTCCTCTGTTTCTGTTAGCACCTCTGATTGACAGCAGACAGAGAGAGGATGGTTCTATTTCCAGTGTTGAAATCCTGGCCCAGCTAGAGAGGACAGGACACGGTGTGATCTGGACCCAGTGTCCCTTTTGGCAGAGGAGGTCAAACTTTCCTTTGTCTCTCTCCACTCTTCTCCCTCTCTGTCACTCTTGTCTGTCTCCATCTCTCCTCCCTCTCTCTTTATCAGTCCCTTGCTGTTTTCTTTCCTCCCTCCCCTGTCTTCAGTGTTCAGCCACGATGCACTGATTGAGCCAGAGTCTCGTCAGGAACAGCGTGTTACCCGAAGCAGTCAAAAGTAATGTTTTCAGGTTCCTCCTGAGTGTAGTAGCTTTGGTAAAATGTAACAAAAACCTGCCTGTGTGGATTAGGGAAAAGAGAGCTGGATATCAACTCTGATTTCAGGAGAGGCCCAGAGGCATGTTTAGCTATCGGTGCGTTTGCTGGCTGTTCCCTAGCTAAACTGAGGCCATGGGCAATGGCCTCCAGCCTCCCAGGTCCCTCTTCTCTATTATTGAGTTTAAAGCCATCACCAAGGGAGTTCCATTGTTTCCTCTGGTCATGTAGCTGCGTTCCAGCCATGAAATCGAATCAATTAGGGGAACGTGGACCAGGGTGTCTATTTCAACACAACCCTAAACCAGGAAGCAACCTTAGGAGTAGGCCTGAACTCACCCCCTGTCGCTGCCAAAGGTGCTTCAACAAAGTACTGGGTAAGGGTCTGAATTCTTATGTAAATGTGATATTTCTATTTTTATAAATTTGTTAAAATTTAAGGTTTTGCTTTGTCATTGTGTGTAGATTGATGGGAAAAAAACTATTTAATACATTTTAGAAAAAGTCTAATTTAACAAAATTTGAAAAAGTCAAGGGGTCTGAATACTTACGAATGCACTGTATACACACGCGCACACCCACACACTATTTATTAGGTACGCCCATCCAGTACTGGATCGGACTCTCTTTGGCCTCCAGAACAGCCTGAATTCTTTGGGGAATGGATTCTATGAGTCTAACATTCCACAAGGATGTTGTTCGTGCTGACGCTATGGCACCACACAGTTGTTGCAGAATGGACGATGGTACACCACCGCCACTAGCCTGTACCATTGACACCAGGCAGGATGAATCCATGGACTCAAATCCTGAATGCCATCAGCATATTGCAACAGAAACCGGGATTCATCAGACCAGGCAATGTTTTTCCGCTCAATTGTCCAGTGTTGGTGATCTCGTGCCCACTGGATTCGCTTCTTCTTGTTTTTAGTTGATAGGAGTGGAACCCGGTGTGGTCGCCTGCTGCAGTAGCCCATCCGTGATAGACGAGTTGAGTGTTCCGAGATGCCATTCTGCACACCACTGTTGTACTGCACCGTTATTTGTTGGTTTGTGGCCCACCTGTTAGCTCACACCATTCTCTGTCAACCTCTCTCATCAACGAGCCGTTTTGGCTCAAAGGACTGCCGCTGACTGGATGTTTTTTGGTTTGTTGCACCATTCTTGGTAAATCTGTGCGCCTGGCACCGACGATCATACCACACTCAGTCACATGTTTTGCCCATTCTAACATTCAATTGAACAATAACCGAAAGCCTCAATGCCTGTTTGTCTGCTTTATGTAGCAAGCCACGGCCACATGACTCACTGTCTGTAGGAGCAACCCCTCATAATAAACTGTCCAGTGAGGGGAAAATAAATTAGATATAGACCTTCCATGCACTGGGAGAGGGGGTGAGTTCAGGCCTACTCCTAAGGTTGCTTCCTGGTTTAGGGTTGTGTTGAAATAGACACCCTGGTCCACGTTCCCCTAATTGATTCGATTTCATGGCTGGAACGCAGCTACATGACCAGAGGAAACAATGGAACTCCCTTGGTGATGGCTTTGTGTGATACAACTGCACATTTTAGAGTGGCCTTTTATTGTCCCCAGCACAAGGTGCACCTGTGTAATGATCCAGCTGTTTAATCAGCTTCTTGATATGCCATACTTGTCAGGTGGATGGATTATCTTGGCAAAGGAGAAATGCTCAGTAACAGGGATGTAAACAAGTGTGCACAACGTTTTAGAGAAATAAGCTTCTTTGTGCGTATGGAACATTTCTGGAATATTTTATTTCAGCTCATGAAGCAGGGGACCAACACTACATGTTGTGTGTGTGTTTTCAGGAGACCAGTGCCAGTAACTTGGGTGTGAGTGCTGCCTTTTTAGATGGGGATAGCAGAGATCCCATACATGTGAGACTGGAGAACATGTTTCATGTATGGAGAGGATGTTTCAATGCTGTGGTCTCGTCATGTTGTGGTTAAACAGGTGGCCCCATGCCCTGTACGGTCTTCCTGTAGTCTACAGTATTTAACTCTCTTTCTCTCCCCCACCCCTGTTCATTCAATTCATTTGACTCCAACCTCCCTTCCCAAATATTAAGTATTTTTATATTTTTACAAGCAGTAAATCCATGTTGCTTCAAGAGTTATGATCATACACCGCAAGCCAGGTACATCAGCATCAGTTGGAGAATGGGGCCTTGCTTTCGACGGCTGGAATGAAATAACCATTGCCAGCCCTCAGCGGCCACTAAAACTTCCTTTATGGAAATCAATGTAGCCATCAAGAATAGCGGAGATGGTGGAAGTGCCATTGGTTGGTTGCGCCTTAACCCAAAGACATCATCAACCCTACTTTTCCAATATATGCGTCTGATTTTAACTCAAAACGACTGCTTATTCGCTCACAATAGATGATTGTGTTTTTCCTAGCTTTATTAGAGGAACAGCCAGACCTGACGTTTGAATAGAGTATAGGGTCTTTTGTTTCGCTTTTTTCCCCTTAGCCATTTGGATTCCATTTTCGTTGAAGAGGGATGATTAATATATTTTGTGCTTCGATAGACATGGGCTTGGTTTTTATGAAATATATCTGCTGCTCCACTATTAAAAACAATGGTTTTGTTCTAGAACCCTTTCTTAAAGATTTATTCAATTAAATCTAATTGAACGTGGGTGGTGTTCTGTTACCAGCATTAGACGTTAGGCGATTCCATAAGGAGCCATAAGGCCCCTCTCCCACCCACTTATTCTCCCACTCCCGTACACTGTTGCCTTCCAGATGAATGTCATGATGCTAAACGTATTTCTCAAGATATGAAACCTACTGTTCCCAAGTAGAGTCATTTTTCAATCTAACCATTTTAGAATTTCTACCTGGGGAAAGAGACCTACAGTATGAGAGATTTCCACTTGTAACCACAATTTTTTTTACACTAACATTGTCATCCTCTCTGTAGCGTACTTGGAAACAGTCCAGAGTCTAGACCTTCCCCCGGCCACCTGGTCTCATTTTACCCTCCCACAATAGTTCAGTTCCATACTGGCTGGGTATGTGTTAAGTCCATCCACTTATTCAGTGTGGTCATCTGTATGCAGCCCGGACCTATGGTCGGTGGTGACATGTATGACACGGACCCTGAAACACTGTCTTGATTGATGGAGTCACCGTAGCAGGTTACCTAGAAGATGCATTGTGTCTCCTCCAACAGTCTGATATTGATCAGTGTGCTGTGCTGCTCTAGGCCCCGGGCCAATAAAAGGGCCATGAGAGGCCTCAGAGGACCAGGTATACCATTTTGCGTTGGCCCAGGATAAACTACTTACCAAACGGTTCCTGTCCTAGGGACACAAAGGTTTGCATTCAGGCTCTGCTGCACTGCTGAAATCAATATGGTGATAAAATTGACAGATAGGTAGTAAATTATGTGGAATCTTGGCCTGTCACTGCGCTGTCAGCAGGAAATCTCTTTTTAATAGTCTATTTAAGGAGAAGCAGGGTTGTGTTTTTCTAAGTCGGTGGGGGAATGTTGATCCAGAGCTGCTTGTATGGGTGGGGGGGGTGATCTTAAGAAGTGGCTGGGCGAATCGCGTGCTGCTCTGACAGAGCAAACAGGACCCCCGGCCGCAGCATGCCGGACCCTTGCAGGTGCATGGAGGTGGGGGGTGTTTTTAAGAGAGGAGGGAGGACGGTTGCAGGGGGGGGAGTGTGGGGCTGCCAAAGCAGCCACCTGTCGTTCCGTAGTTTTTAGGACTTCCTTCTCATCCGGTATTCAGCACGGCTTCCAGTTGGCCCAGTGTGTGTCCTGTTGCCAGAAGGCCTGATTGAAACCAACTGCCAACGGGGGCTGCCATGTGTTTCGATTGGAAGGAGGGGTTCGGAGATGGGGGGTGGGATTGCGAGGCGAAACCCTGGGGAGGGAAGCGGGGGTCGAGGGTTTTAGTGAAGAGGGGTGGTGGTGAGTGTTGGCGGGGATGGGGGGCAACCAGAATGCTTGAAGCTCCCACCTTCGGCACAGCTAAGAGATGAGATGTCTAGACTGCTTCATTTCTCCTTCACACCAGGTCGGGCCCGGTTCCCCCACTCTCTTTCCCATGTCAGAGCTGCAGAGTTTCTACGGAGACTGGCGTTGTAAAAATTCTTTTACGGCTCTGGGTCTACTAGGAAGAAAATGAGGAAGAGAGGAGTGTGGCAGAAAATCTGTCCTCACCTAGACTCCCTTCTGTCTTTATACTCTCTACCTCTTTCCTCTCGTTAAAAGTCCTCAATCTATGTACTCTGGCAATGCCCGAAAATATGCGTTTTCCCATTAAAACCTATGAATCTTTCTGTGGCTTGTAGAAGGTTTTTGTGGTGCCGTGGGGAAAGAAAATTAACGGAATTGACATCACTGGGATGTTGGGAGTTTACAGTTAGTTGCGAAATCTGCTGCGTTCTCTAAGGCACAAGCAAGGGATTTCCTCGTTCTCTTTACCCGATGGCTTTCTCTTTTGTCATAATACCTGTGGGCTGTAGTGGTGGGGAGGGGAAGGAAAGCTTCAGGGCATCATTGGATATTTAATTTTCAATAAATAAAGATTTTCTCTGAATGATGTACCGGATGCTTTTGCCCAGGTGGAAAACCCATTTTGGAAAAACCTGGACGTGCTCAGTCGGAATGCAAAGTTTCCACAGGCTGTACTCACTCCCAAGGTTAAGCCGCATGTACGAGGATCCTTCAGAATATTTATTTATCAGGTTAGCGTGGCGTGTGGACCTCGCTGCACCGTGGCTCGACAGCTGTGGCGAGCAGACGTTACACTCCGCCTCACTGAATGAGGGCCTGACTTCGTCGCGACCTCTCAGAAATTGTGGATTTGCTATTTTGCGAAATAACAAACTATTTATTTATGTATTTATTATGGGCCCTGGTTCCTACAGTACGGCCATACAACATAAGACGTTAGGAATTCAAAAGTGTGAAGAGGCAGTTCGTGGGGGAGGAACCCCTGGTTTCCTGGTCTCCAGATGCATTGTCAGCTCCGTCAGACGAGGCCCTCTTCCAAGGGTCTTCTGCGTCGCAACATTATGGTTTCTGCATCCCACATCCACCATCCATCCCCCTGTGGTTAGCCCCAGCCCTGTGTAGGGTGATCCACCCTCCCCTGGCCCCCCTCACGGTCATCCTCTCATTGGGCTTGACTGGAGAGGAGCACTTCTACAGACCAGACATGAGTCTCCGCTGGCTGGCTGGCGTCTGCTAACCGCTAACCATTCCATATGCCTGAATGGGACCCATAGGGACTGAAGAGACAGACCTGATTCACTGTCCCCACAGCCATACTGAGATGGTACTCTCTGGTGTTATTCTGTATGGTGGGTTTCACGTCACTTGTTGTGTGATGGTCGAGACAGCAAAGCAAGACATTACCTCTGTACTCTCGCTCCTTGCAAGACACCGAGGAACAGACAGTATTTTTACTTGGAAGTGTAATAGGTAAAAACCATGTTCGTTTAACCTTGAAATAGTCAAATTCTGCTGCCCATCCATTTGCATTCACGTCCCAGTGTTGATCTCACAATCTGGTTTGGAGTGAATTCCAGATTTCCCTATACTAAGGAACATTGGCATCCTCTTAATTCAAATTTCAGCTTTTTAACGCAAATCCCGTATTCTTCTTGAAAGATGAGTTTTTCCTATGACCAAGTCACTGATCTGACAAAGTAATTTGTTCCTTATCAACAGAACACTTGAGTCCATGGTTATAGTGT
Source organism: Salmo trutta (assembly GCF_901001165.1). Taxonomy (NCBI): domain Eukaryota; kingdom Metazoa; phylum Chordata; class Actinopteri; order Salmoniformes; family Salmonidae; genus Salmo; species Salmo trutta. The sequence goes on from NC_042992.1 coordinate 17,570,991, forward strand.
ACTGTTTAAACATTACATTGCAAATATTTTAGTTTCCATTAGAACTAGAGGTTAGTGGGTTTGTCCAGGTTGTCGTGAATGAACGGAACAAGAGCAGCTAGCCTCGCTCCCAGCGGTTGTGAACATTTCCACATTTGGTTTCCACCGCTGCCTGTGACAGGGCTGATGGGTGAGCGTGATAGCAAGGGCCAACCACGAGACCGGGCCCCAGCGGGAGGCAGCCCTGGTGGGGGGAAAGAGAGGAGGGAGCAGGGGGTGGCCTGGAGGTCAGGGAGTAATGGACACACAGTTCTCTCTGGCCGAGAGAGAGGAACGGTGTTTGGGTTAGCTAAAATGCAAAAGTCTATTTGACAAGCTGTATCCCATCTAGACATGACTAGGGACAGGGTGAGGAATTCCAGAGGTGTGCAGGCTTCCTTTGCCTACCAGACAGGTTGGTCGGGTCTGGGCCGGGGGACAGTGTTGGGGCTGGGAAGAAAATGGTCTGGGCCGGGGGACAGTGTGGGGGCTTGGGGGAGAATGGTCTGGGCCGGGGGACAGCGTGGGGGCTTGGGGGAGAATGGTCTGGGCCGGGGGACAGCGTGGAGGTTGGGGGTAGAATGGTCTAGGCCGGGGGACAGCGTGGAGGTTGGGGGAGAATGGTCTGGGCCGGGGGACAGCGTGGAGGTTGGGGGAGAATGGTCTGGGCCGGGGGACAGCGTGGAGGTTGGGGGTAGAATGGTCTAGGCCGGGGGACAGCGTGGGGGCTTGGGGGAGAATGGTCTAGGCCGGGGGACAGCGTGGGGGCTTGGGGGAGAATGGTCTGGGCCGGGGGACAGCGTGGGGGCTTGGGGGAGAATGGTCTGGGCCGGGGGACAGCGTGGAGGTTGGGGGTAGAATGGTCTAGGCCGGGGGACAGCGTGGGGGCTTGGGGGAGAATGGTCTGGGCCGAGGGACAGGCTGCGGCAGGCAGCCAGGAGCCCTGTACCTGCAGATCCAATCATCCCCCGCTGAGCCTTGCAGCTGCACCTTAAAAGGTCCCAACCGACGAGGGCCTGCCACACACCCAAACTCAGCCGCGACCAACGCTGCCCAACTCATCCCTGGAACCCTCCCCCTCAGTGTGTTTAGTAGTAAGCGACGGTCTCTACGGACGGTCTCTACGGACGGTCTCTACGGACGGTCTCTACGGACGGCTCTACAGACGGCCTCAGCTGTACTCTTCAAAGCACTGAAGAGAATACTGCATATATCATCTGGCTGATTCTGGGGGAAAAAAGTTTTGTAATTTGAGTTGTTGAGGCCTTTACTGGCCAGCTTTTTTTTTTTTTTTGTCACAGTTGACTGAGTTCAATAGTTGCAATATGAGATTTCTTGTGAATATGGAAGAAACTAGATGCGTTCTCAAACGACAGTCCCTTTTTTAGTTACATCTCTAGTAAATGAAGGGTTTCAGTGAACAGCTGTGTGCGTGAGTAATGAGGTGTGGTACAGATGGTAATCTAGCTGGACAGCGCAAGATGATCAACTTGTGGTTTGTTCCTTATCACACCTCACTGTGTTTTTATAGCTGTTTGTACACCTGATTTGGTCTTTCATACTGTACAAGTCTGTATCACCATCAAATCTCGGAAATAAAATGAAGAAATGTCATTTATCAGCAGACTGAAAAACACATTGAAATTTAAGTACTTTCTTTTTCACTGGGAATTGCAAAATAACAATAAAATAAAGGAATCTTACCTGTTTGAAATAAACGCAATTAATTCATAAGCATATTTATTTAGACATGAATTTGAACAGATTCTTACAAATATTGTACAGAACATCAAATTACATAAGACAGAATGCTGAGGATTTATCTTCAGGAGAAAGGCAGTTGTCCGTCGGGGTAGAAACTCACTGACCACAAAAACCAGTTACATTTGAAGTGAAAGCTGTGTTATATATTTGGTTTGTGGAACAGTTCGCTCACTTTTCGGCAAGTAGCCTGATCCAGTCAACTATGAGTTCCATTTTTGCCTGCCCTTGTCCATTACAACCCTCCTTACCACACCCCTTTTAGTTCCACCGTGGCTCATCTGAGTCCTTACCGACTGTCTAGGAGTCTGTCATGCAGAGAGGGTTGTGGGTCTAAAGTTTCAGGTTTATCAGTCTGCATATGCAGACGTTCTCAGGTAAAGAAAAGATGAGAGCAATGTTATTTTTCTCTTCTCTCTTCAAGTCTTTTGAGAGATCATGGAATGGAGAAGTGTTGAATGTTTTTTTAGAGGGATGATTATTCTCGATCTCCTCTCTGAGTCCGGGCATGCTTCCATTGTCCAAGAAGTTCCACAGTCTCTTTCCATCCAAAAATGATTACCTCGTCAGAAACTACACTTAGCATCTCAGTTCTGATTTTTTTTTATGGGGGGGGGGCTTAAAATTAAATACAGATTTTTATTATGTACACCTTTAAGAACGTCACGTTTCTGGTCCACAGTTCTGGTTCATATGCTGTGCTCATCAAGTCAGTTTCTTCCCTCTGTCGTCCTCCAGATATTAACTTCTTAGAGCAGTTTTCCTGTCTCTGTCTTTGCTCTGAAAGAAAGAAAAAAAACAGTTAACATTTTCTAGTAGGCTATTAATAGTAAAAAATGCTAAACACTTTGAAAATACATTTCCAAGACGGATTCTATCCCAATCTTAACTATTTTACAATGCACCTTATTGATGAGGTAGCGTAAGTAAAGGAAAATAAAATTGTTTGTCTTAGATTAACTTTGAGTGAGTGCACTGTCAGACTGGCCTAGTTCTATTCTTCTAACCCAGTGGTCCAGCCTGCAGTGGAGGCTGCCTGTAGGCCTTTGTGGACTGGGGGAGGTATGATGTGGACTGGTCTGGGGCTTGTGGGCTGTAGCATGGCCATGGGGGAGGCTCATGTTTTCTCCTCACCATACACTGAGTGGCAGAAGTAGCATTAGGACACCTGGCTCACGTTGTGCTCCCTACGGATTAACCCAGAGACCGGGAGACCAGGCCATGGAATGCCATCATTTCCACGGCTACGTCTGACGTAGGCAGGCCCAGGCGCTCTGTCAAAACACTCGTCTCCAATTGATGAGGTCAGACAGTCTCTTTTGAAAACGGGCCAGGAACTTTTTATTTTCTTTGGTTTATTGTTTTTGTTCAGTGCCACTTTAAAGTCACATTCGTCGGCTCCAGGGATCACTTACACCCGACTAATAGGATTTTTGTTTAACATTTGTTTTTCATATCCTGTATAACACATTGTAAAGATGTATAGGGCTAATTCCGCAGCAGCTGAAACCAAATGTGAAGGCTTTTTTGATTGAACTCACACCTTTTTTTCTTTTCTTTTTAAAGCTTCCACCACTTGTTTATACAGCATCTAATTACATGGGAACGCTTTGTTGTTTTTATAAACATATCACAACATATTACATTTCCACAGACACAGAGCCGATCTGTTTTTATTCTCTCCTCAGGCTTCATTCTTTAGGCAAATATTTGGTTTGGTTTCGGCCGGACAGGTAACGTTGGCAGATTACAATGGAGGCACTTTGTGTGTGTGTGTGTGTGTGTGTGTGTGTGTGTGCGCAGGGGTGCGTGGATTTTCAGACGTAACTTGAGCCCTAACGGACGATTAATCTGTTTGGGTTATTAAATGCAGCCCGCTTTCCGTCTGGTCATCCTAACTATTCTGAGTGTGAGTTCTTTACACCCTGTTTTGTCTGTAGACAAAAGTTGGACACGATATTACATATTCTAGAATAACTTGTTAAACAGGTGTTTGTAGGTGTGAAGTGAAAAATGTGTCGTCTTTTTAATCACATGGTTAGGGCTTATTTTACAGTTGGACAATAGTATTTTAGATTAAAATGAAATATTAAGTTACAACAATATTTAAACTAATTGTTATTTTTAATTCTAGCTTGCTTCTCAGCCTACTGTTAGTTCACACTGGGTCATTTCATAATGTGTTACATGTTCACACAGACTCCCGTTGCAGGGAAAGGCTTTAACTTCCGCATGGCTGTAACGAAGGAACTCAGGATAATTACAGTAATATCAGCCATGTGGCTGCTAGGCTAGTGCACAGCTTTGGGACTGGCCTCTGAGGCTGTCTATACTCAATTAGTCATCTGTTGGGTTAACCCCAGCACCAGTACACAGAGGAAGCTCGCCAAGTTCTTTCCCCTGCTCTCCTCGAAACTGCTGCTGCACACGTACTGTCCATTTGAATAGGGGTTGTCTGCTCCTGTGTGTCCTGTTATGCAATCCCCCTGCCATCCTTCATAACCCCTGTCTTCACCTGCTACAGCTATTAGGGAGAAAGAATGCTCCCTTCCTAATGGACTGTGCTGAGCAGCCCCCAACGAAAGAGGGGGGGGGGGGTTGTGGAACCTCAAATTTGGTAAATTTTTGTCCTGCTCTGTCTTACGTCATTATAATGGGGCTTTAGTTGAAGTGCACTTTTACACAATTGATTTGCTGTCAATAGAAATGTAAACCGTTTCATGATGGTGTGTGTGTGTGTGTGTGTGTGTGTGTGTGCATGAGATGTCTAGCTTGACTATGTTACATAGAAAATTATTTATTCCACTCCAAGCAAGGTAGAGCTGTGCCAGATGGATACAATTTTGAAATGGAAAATGTGATAAGATCACACACTTACCAACACCTACACACATCTGTAAGCAAATCATTTCTGTGTGTGTCCACATAAATTGGCCTCTGACTTCAGTGGCAGGAAAAAGCTTGAAATACAATAAAGAGAATTCAGAGTGAAATGACGGTCTCTCTCTGATGATGTAAAATGTTTGATCTGACTACTGATCCAATGAGTAGTAGGCTAGAAAAGAGCACCATCGGAGCACTTTGATTGGTTGATTGAGTCCAACACAAGTACTGAACTGGTGATATCATAACAGTATGCTAATTGATCAACTAAGCATTTTATCATCTTTCCTACACTTCCAAATGCTTGTGTATGTTCTAGATCGCACAACAACTCTCCTGTTGTTCTTTTCAATCATCCTGTTCTCAATTTGTTCTCTGTCTGAATTGGAAACATTTTGACGTGTGTTCTACAGTACCTCAATGTGTTTCCTCTTTATTTTCCTCTTTCTTTAGCAACAATAAAGCTATGAGTCTTGGCCGAGCAATGCTTTTCACGGAGTAATGAGAGCTAAGTATGGGTAAAGAGAGCAGTGCGGTTTGGAGTGGGTCGCTTCACCTCTTAAAGCCTCGACTACAAAGCCGAAGCCCAATCTGTTTCGAATATCGGCCCAGCTCAGGCCTCCTATAGACAGGCCTTTAATTCAGGAGAAAAAACCTTAAACCAGCAAATGAGATAATGGCTGTTTATTCTGCCTTGCTAAAATCAATGAAATGGATGAATAGGATTGCTTCCAGTCGGGCGAATATCCATTAGTCTCTTTTTATTGTTATTAATTGTATGACTCCTGCATCTCTGTTTCCTTCATGGTCTTTTTAAAGAGCCCCTTTGTAGCAGTGAATACGTCTACCAAACATTACTAATAGGCTTTTACTTGAATTGGTTTTTGATTTGATGCATTATTCGCTCCTTGGTGATGCTATAACAAGGTTGATCCAGATATTGTTCATGGTGGGCTTGTGCTATTACACTTGAAAGTTGAGCATAGCTTTCTGTTAGATCTGTCCAGAGGTCAGGAGTTGTGCCTCTCCAGGACATGTTCATACATTAATGATGGCAGTGTAACACGTCTACTGTGCAGCTCTGTGGTCTGCGATTGAAGATCTCTAGTGATGGTGTGTGTTGTCCAGAATGGGAGTCATATCATTTTCATGATTTATTTAGGAAGCCAGAGGTCTGAGATGCAGCGAGGCAGGTTGTGTGTGTGTGTGTGTGTGTGTGGTTGACAGTGTTATTAATTGGAGCCCTAGGAAGAGCCTTAGGTCAACACAGGATGCGTGTGTAAATGGCTCACTGACAGATTGGGGAATAGGGCAGATGTTCCCAGAATGCTTCCGATCAGAGCACGGAGACGTAGGTAGCTGATTTTACGTCTCGGTATTGGAGTCGTGGTACGTCTCGGTATTGGAGTCGGGGTGCGTCTCGGTATTGGAGTCGGGGTGCGTCTCGGTATTGGAGTCGGGGTGCGTCTCGGTATTGGAGTCGGGGTGCGTCTCGGTATTGGAGTCGGGGTGCGTCTCGGTATTGTGTTTGCTCGACTAGGAGTTAAAAGGAGTAAGTCCAGTATCAGAGTTTAGAGTTTAATCACTTAAAACGCATTCCGTTCTATATACATTGTTTACTCCAGGATTTTCCTTTCCTCTGTGCTTTTTTCAATGAAATACATTTTGGACAGTCTTCATGTTTTCTGAGTGTATAATACATATTGTGGTGGTGAAATATAGTACCTAACCGAAAATGTCCCAGTGTCATGGTTGACTCTTAATTGTTAAGAGCATGTGGTATATTCCAAGTTGGAAAACTGCTTTGCTCTTGTGAGTTGAAATGACAGTTTCCCCCTCTCTGTTTTTTGGTTTTGTGTTGTATTTCTCATGGCTGGAGCGTGATTTACACTTTTATTTTTAATGCGGCGCGGTGTTGGCTTTTAGAGCCAGAGTCTGCCCAGGCGTATGCTGAGGAAGAGCAGAGGAAGAGGAGAGAGGGATAGATGACGTGTTTGTATTTGGTGTGACACTTCCTTGTTTAGGCTATTTTCTGTTGGCCCACAATTCAGTTGGTCCATAACTTCTCAGACCAAATAGACAATGGGAAATGCTACTGAATACAGGAAGCAAATTGAGACGTCTGAGAAAATTATCTCTGAGAGTTGGGGATTTGGGTCTTACTACTGAGAGGTTTAGTTGAAGCTGGACAACTGGGCATCCTTATCTGTCACTGTGTCTCTCTGAGCACTGAGCTCTCTCTTACCCTTCAGTACAGCAGAGTGCATAGGATTCCCTTTATTCATCTCACAAGAACAGATGATCCTAAATGCATAAGGGAATAATAGATGTAGTTTTCTTGTCTAAGGGTAGCGTTAGTTTGAAAAGCTTCAATCTTTTATTTCAAATCACTTAGGCTATAAGAATCATATAGGAAGGAGCCATACAGCATGGTACTTCCTAAACAAAACGCCTTCTAATTGGATAATGCTTTACTTTAGTGCAAGGGTTCTGAATCTCTGTCGTGGGGCCCACCCTGGGTGCACGTTTTTGGTTTTTGTCCTAGCACTACACAGCTGATTCAAATAACCAACTCATCAAGCTTTCATTATTGGAATCAGCTGTGTAGTGCTAGGACAAAAACCAAAAACGTGCACCCAGGGGGGGCCCCACGACCGACTTTGGGAAACCCTGCTTTAGTGGTTGGAGTCGTGGTGTTTTGTATCCTACTTGTGGCACAATGGCATATGCATGGTGTGGACGGATGGGACAGACTAACTCACCATTTTCCTTTGGTTGCTAAGGCAGAATGTGCAGATCTGTTTAGGTTGGGAGTTCTCTGCGTCGTGGGCCGGGGATCCATGCTGATGTAAATAGTGGGCAGAGGAGGTCGCTCCAGCATGGCATGGCTGCCCGTCCCCGCATGTCTCCCCGACCAGCAGCACGTTGCCCAGGTGGGAGATGTAGCTGGACGCCAGCCGCAGTGTCTCGATCTTGGACAGCTTCCTGTCGGCTGGCTCGGTGGGGATGAGGGTCCGCAGGGCGGTGAAGGCCGTGTTCACGCTGTTGGTGCGGTCCCGTTCCCGCGCGTTGGCTGCGTTGCGCTGCCGCGGCAGCCCAGTCGTCGGAGAGATGGAGCCGTCCTGCGAGAGCAGCATCTGAGGCGGAAGCTGACCCCCTCCCAGACGCCCTGCTCCAGCACTGCCCGGCTTCCGTTTACGGCCCCCGACTTTGATGTCATAGCCTCTGGCGTCCAGCCTGAAGGAGTGGTCGTCTGAGCCCGAGCTCCCATCCTCCTCGTCCTCGGACAACATGGAGATGTCTGAGTATAGGTACCGGTTGGGCGCCGGCCGCACCATGGTGAAGGACATGGTCACTGTGCTCTGGAGTTCCAACAGTCAACTAGCTCTATCTCTACTCGGGGCTTTGTTTACTACTGTGCCACCTGGACATGCATGGATAGTTCAATGATCACACAGGAAAAAAGTAACAAGTGTTACCTCAGTATCTCTCTCTAAATCCTTTGACTCCGATGCACTCCAGTCCAGTATGGCGTGGCTCCTCTGTCATTAAAGTCCCATGTGGAGTTTTAACTTTCCTTTCTCTAGGTGAGAAACCAAATGGAGGAATGTCAGGTCCCACTGCGTTTCTCAGATCCTCTCAGGATACGGTTTGTCTCTCTCTCGTTCTCTCTTTCTTGCTCTCTCCTCTCAGATCCACGTCTGCGTGGCTCCCTCAACTCGGCTCCACGTCTGTCCCTTGCACTTTCTCTCTCTCTTTTACACTCTCTCTCTGTGCTCAGATCCACATGTGGTTTCTGTCAGAGAGGTTGGGTATGGTTAGGCTTTATAGCCAGTGGGAGTGTCTGGTGCTACCCCCCTCTCTCTCCCTCCTTCCCTTCTTCTCTCCCTCTCTCCCTCCTTCACTCCGTATGCAAATGTCCCAGCTGGGAGGGAGGGAGTCCAGCACATTGTGGATCTACTATCTGCTACTATCTGCTTCCTTATTTAACCCGACCCGGGAAAAGCCATGTAAAGAAGCTTCCGGAAACTATTGTGTGAAAGAAAGAGTCTTTTGTTGAATACCGGCTGCTCTGGGCACTCTCTATTACTGATTAATTGTGTGTAAACTGGACGCACACAAACACTACGGGCGGCCCATAAAACTCCTGCAAAGTTAAAGACCGATTTAAATGTCAGCGATTCAGAATGGGGAACCTCGTTTCTCATCTTTTTATTTTTCCAAATTTGTGGCATAACCCCTAACTTAACCCCAATGCAGTCAAGCTGGGAGGTGAAGGCTCTTACTTAGCTAGAAAATGTATCATCATCCCACTCTTTCTCATCGGTGATTCCCACCCAATGTGCGATTCTTCAGAGATTTACTTGGGGAGTTTAGGACTAACCCTCACAACAAGACTGATGCTGTCATGGTGTCTACATTGGTTCCATCACTCTGGGGAGTGAGTTGTCTTTCACTTTTGTGTTCCTCCTTTAACCCAGACTGGATCCATTTAGTCATGCTGCTAGAACCAAAAAGAAACTAAATGTGGTCCAGAGGGACTATGTGTCAGGTAGCTTAGCACACCTGTTTGTCACTGAATCATCCTGTGGCAGAAAGACAAATGGAAGAACCGTTCTCAAGACTCTGTTAGGTTTGTAGATCCAGTGTATGACAGATGTTGGCCTTACTGTTTGTTATTGGACGTTGACGCATCGACGGCGCTTGATGTTTCCACATTACGGAAAGCAACTTGAACTTCCTTAAGTCAATTCTTAATGCTCAGGAAGCCCCAGAGATTGTTTCTGTTGACGGTGATATATGTTATCTTTGCCTGACACCAGATGGGCATTAAACAGATTGTTCTTCTAGCATGAAGATTGTCAATTACTCAGCGCTGTACGTAACGTTTACATACAGACTGGGACAGCATGTAAGGGTTGACAGGGTAGTTCTCATATGGTTAGAAAATGTTTGTTACCAAACATTAACTTTGGATGTGCTCTACATTTTCTAACTCTTTCCCAGGGGTATCATCAAAGTGCTTTTAATTGGTTGAAAGAATATTCAACAAATTTTACTGGCCAGGTACAATTACCTATGAAGTCCTTCAAGTGACAAACCAAATATTGTAATCTCGACTGAAAATGGAAAAATGTTTGACCAGTCCTCTATTCCACGCTTTATATGTATAATTCATCATCTTCATACCGGTTCGTCAGATCATTAACGATGTGGTCGTCTGTTGGTCCCTCCCTGGTTTGAACCGATCGAGCCTGTAATGTTAGCCTCATTCCTAATGATGTGACTTGGAGTCTAACAGGTCCATAGAGTACAGGCCTTTTCCAGGAAGGATGGCGGCATGGAGCTCCTGTCGATTTCTCTTGTCATCTTCTCCATGAGTTAGAATTTGGACTGGAGTACCGTCCCATACTGGTTGGTCTCCCACTAAGCGTACAATATAGCCCAGCAGTAAATAACCATCCATTTTAAATATTACTTTTTATAAATGTGATTAGGTTAAGATGCCACAAAATAGCCTTGTTATCATTTTGGCTAATACTATAGTTAATTGTTTTGTCAATGTCACTGGTAAGTGAACTTGTCTTAACAAGGTTGGGACATAAAATGGCATATTTAAAGCTTGCACATTCTTATCCACTTATGAATTCTTTCAGAGATCTTGTCTATTTTAATAGATGGAAGGAAAAGTCCTTGATTCTTTATTAAAAACGAAATGGGATGTTTGGATTTGTTTTATTTGCAGCATTAAATCATTAGTGAGCTTCTAAATGCAATGGTAGTGAAATAATGTTTTCCTCAAGTCAAAACATGTCCTCTGATTATCTTCTTCCAAATATACTTTTCCTCTTATTCTTTCTCGGTCGAAGCAATTGGATTAAAATTTTGAGTTGTCTGATTTCTTTTTTATTTCCTTGTGAAACCAATTTTGAAATAGGATGGATTTAACAGTTGTGTTTTATAATGCTCTAAGCAGACCAAGTATACATTGGTCCTCATCGGCTGAAATGCACTCATTAGTTTTATTCCATATAGATATGTGTAAGTCAATGACACTTGAGGTATTTGTATTGCCTCATTTGTCCCTTCTCACTCCATGCAAAGGATTTTATTGACAGTGACATGTTGGACAGTGGGTCCCCAAACAAGCAAGGCTGTAAATCGCCTCAGTTTTGTACACACATTTTTCAGTGCTAAATGTTTGATTATTTTTACAGTAAAGAGAGATGGATACCATTTATTCAGAATGTTGAATGCATCTTTTAATCCTCTTGATGGATTCAGTGTTTGGAAATGGCAGGAGATGAACTAGGCTGCATCAGGTCAAATGCATCTGGTCTGACTACAGTCAACTGCACTATATGATTCATGACTAACTAAGTTCAGAAGTTTCTCTTTTGAAATACAATCCATGATCTCTTCTTAGGATTGAGCTAATGCCCACCTTTCCTCGCTATTACAGACGGCAGGCCATTTCTCTGGCAGCAGTTAATTAACAATGGAAGGAATCGGCTCATAACATGACAGTATTCATTAAGAGGTTCCTCTTCTTCAGATGTCTCGTTTTGTTACCTCATAAATGCTGACATGGAGAGTAACAGATGACGATGCTTGTTATCTTCCTGTCAGAGCGGCCAGCCCACTCCTTCCTCCCACCGTATAGGGGAAATGCATCCAGTCTGCCATCTGACAGTCATTAGCTCCTTATAACTTCCACGGTGCAATATCTAATCCAGTTCCCCATCTGTGGAAAGCACTTTCTCCCTCCTCTATCCAGACACCAGCTCCCTTGCGTGGGTTTGTCTCAGGCCAGAGTCCTGTTAAGTCTGATACGACTCTCACTGTCCCCCGTGCTTGACCACAATGGCCAATCAGAGAGGAGGCTTAGACTAGTCCAGGCTGCCCGGTGCGATGCTCTCACTCTTTCTCGCTCTCTCCCGCTCCCTCGCTCTCTCCCGCTCCCTCGCTCTCTCCCGCTCCCTCGCTCTCTCCCGCTCCCTCGCTCTCTCCGGCTCCCTCGCTCTCTCCCGCTCCCTCGCTCTCTCCCGCTCCCTCGCTCTCTCCCGCTCCCTCGCTCTCGCTCTCTCCCGCTCCCTCGCTCTCTCCGGCTCCCTCGCTCTCTCCGGCTCCCTCGCTCTCTCCGGCTCCCTCGCTCTCTCCGGCTCCCTCGCTCTCTCTCGCTCTCTCCCGCTCCCTCGCTCTCTCCCGCTCCCTCGCTCTCTCCCGCTCCCTCGCTCTCTCCCGCTCCCTCGCTCTCTCCCGCTCTCTCCCGCTCCCTCGCTCTCTCCCGCTCCCTCGCTCCCTCGCTCTCTCCCGCTCCCTCGCTCTCTCCCGCTCCCTCCCGCTCTCTCCCGCTCTCTCCCGCTCCCTCTCTCGCTCCCTCTCTCGCGCCCTCTCTCTCTCGCGCTCTCTCACGCTCTCTCGCTCCGCTCTCCCTTCGCTCTCTCGCTCCGCTCTCCCTTCGCTCTCTCGCTCCGCTCTCCCTTCGCTCTCTCGCTCCGCTCTCCCTTCGCTCTCTCGCTTCGCTCTCTCGCTCCGCTCTCCCTTCGCTCTCTCGCTCCGCTCTCCCTTCGCTCTCTCGCTCCGCTCTCCCTTCGCTCTCTCGCTCCGCTCTCCCTTCGCTCTCTCGCTCCGCTCTCCCTTCGCTCTCTCGCTCCGCTCTCCCTTCGCTCTCTCGCTCCGCTCTCCCTTCGCTCTCGCTCCCTCGTGCTCCGCTCTCTCTTTCACTCTCGCTCCCTCGTGCTCCTCTCTCTCGCACTGCCTCGCGCTCTCTCTCGCTCCCTCGTTCTCGCTCCCTCGTTTTTGCTCGCTGGCTCTCGCCCTCTCCCTTTCACTCCCTCTCTTTCTCGCGCGTTCTCGCTCTCTGTCTGGTCTGTCTGGTCTGTCTGTCTGTCATGTGGACCTCGGGGTGTTTCTGGTCTGGACGGGCCAGAGCTCAGGAGCTGAGAAATGCCCCGGCTCAGTACTGCTTCTAATGCAACCCAGACGACATAGCGGCGAGAGCAGCTGCGCTTATAAAACAAAGTACAGAGTGGGACGGTAGAGAACCTGTTAGGCTCACAACAAACCATGACTTAAATTAATTTATTCAATGGGGAGGAGGTAAGTTTAATTCCCCCCACCCCCAAAAAAAGAGCAAAAAATGCAATTAGCTTGGAGCTTTTGTTCTTGAGTTGGAAATTGCTCACTCCGGCTTTTCCGTCGTTAAAGTGTTCCTTTCTTACCCTTTTCCCTTTTTTTATGGCGTGTTTTCTCTCGGGTACATTTACAATGCATTAAGCATATAAACAGGCTGGAAATACAAAAGGAACCGGAGCAATACTGCTCAGTTCTGTCGGTACAGGGGTCTAATAATAATAATAATAAGAGGGAGAGCTGGAGAAGGGGACCACATTTGGTCCTGATCATCTGGGTGTGTTTTGTCCAGTCACCCATGGAACACTGACAGTCTTGGTCAGTTATTTTTAATCTGAAACCTGAGGCTTCGGCTGGTTTTGAGACCCACAACCTTTTTTAAATGTTTTTAGATCTCAGAAATGAATTTTCTCACAGGAAGTAAATTCATTCAATTAATTAATTTATCTGCAAAATGTATTGTGGAGCTCTCAAGAGCAGTAGTGGTGGTGCGTGGGTAAAATCACAGGGGAAGCCAATCCAGGGGGGGAAAAAGCCATATTACAACCTATGTTGTTTGCGTTGTTTGTTCTGTAACCTGTTCATTCATATGCCTTGACGCCATTATATATAGGCCTAAGGCTGAGACAATAAGAAGACACACCTTTGTTTCATCACAAAACCGGAGAGCAACATCTGTCCGGTGAAGTCCACAAAGCATTTTGCATGTAACAAACTGTTACATGACCTACAGCATGGTCAAGCAAGGTAATGTTTCCAACATTTTTGGACTACTAAACAACTATTGATTTAGAACATCAGAGTTACCGCAAGTCACAAAGAAAACAGGAGCTGCCTCCACTATTCCAGCCCCATTTCCACTTCAACATATCACCTATTCTTAGTCCAATACAATGACAACTAAAAGATACCAAAAAACGATTTAGTCCAATAAACGTAAGCTATATATGATGTGGCTGTCCATGGTACGTGTGTGTCACTCTACTTGTAGAGAAACGCCAATGCCATCCTCCTCTTTCATGTTGCCTAAACGGTATATGACTCTGTCATTCAGCTAGTTAACATTAGCATACTACATCTAGCTTCATGTTTAACTTCCGTCCTTTCCGGACAGGGGCACAATGTATGAATCTATGGTTGGATCAGAATCACTGTTATAATCTTTGGTCAGTACGGAGAATTAAGTAAAACCACAAGTTTGGCATGTGATGTGATTGGTTTGAAGCCAGTTTCGCTTCCCTTGAAACTTTTTTCAGGTGGGCCAGGACCATTCGCAGCAGAGCTCACTCAGTTTACTTCAACGCTGATTGGCTATTTAATTTTTTTAATTATCAAGAGAGGCCAAATGCTCGCTGGCCTTCCTTGCATTCAATGCTACGGGGGCAAGAATGCCGTACTCGTTCTGACCAGACAGCATGAGATTGATACCCTACACATACTGAGACAGAGGGTGTTGTTTTATTGCTTTCTCTGGTGAGATCCATTCAGCAGCCTCTTGCAAATTGAAAGACATTTATGAAACATAATTTCTTGGTAAATGTTTTAGGTAAGCCTAGCTTCCCTTGGCATCCATGAATACATGCCGCTGCTCAAGAGTTAATTGAAACAAACACGCGAAGCTCAGCCAAATGGCTGTCATGGATTAGTCATTAAAAACTCCCTATCGTCTTTTGGGAGATGATTTTTTTTCTCAGTGATTCCTGTAGCCTCACTGTTCTTCTGTCCAAACTGCAGCATAATATCTCTTACCAGAAGGATATTGCTTGCTGCAAGCACCAGACCCTTAAATGGACATGAAGTAGTAGTAATGTGAAAATCTTTTCGGTGCCTGTGTTGATTTTCACATATTATTCATGCAGGCTTCTTGGGTTTTGGATATTATTCCATGGTCACTTTCCAATTTCATTTTTCCACCAGGCTGTTAGTGGTGGCTGTAAGAGGCAACTAATGGGCTGCGTGCTGCTGCCACTCATGGAAGCCACACACGTGCTTGCTCTCACACACGCGCGCTTTCTCACTCGGCGCTCACACAACACACGCTATATAATACACAGACACACACACTATAGCATGTGTTAGCACACATTCTTTCAGCAGGCGCATCATCCTGTTTTGGATTGGCTGTGGAAAATGTAGGGGTGGCTGGATTCCTATAGTGGGGTAAAGATTACTGGGATTATAAATGATCCCATTAGAGGGAAATGCAAACCTACATTTGTGGAGAGAGGGAGGAGGCTGAGGCGTCTGCACATGGCACGTCACTCACATGCCTGTGCCCAGTAAGTATATCCATACAGTGAGCAATAGGCTTCAGAAAGCGTCCATCTAAAGTAGCCTGGCTCCAACTGCTACTCACTTAAGTCTACGTTTAATGGAGCTTTTCCATTGCTTTCTAGTCCAGTTGTAGGCTTCATCTGTGTCCGGGCCCAAAACCAGTCATGTCTCCATGTAGCCTAAACCCGCTTGAAGTAATGCATTTCCATAGACAGCTGCTGACGTCAAGGGGAACTGCCCAAACCAAACCAGTCTGGCAGTGCCCGTATAATTAGGCCCACTTCACTTCAGCAAACGTTTTCTAACACTTTTCAGACTTAGAAGCTCTGCACTCTGCTTATTCCTATTTACTACAGTATAATTTCCCACAATAAATCATTGAAAGTAGCACCCACAGATTAATTTCACTTGTTCTTGTGAATAAGATGTCTGAACCGTGCCAAGCAAGCAAAGCAATTTTGGAAGTTCAAACCCCCTCACTAGTTACGCTCTAATGCGTCCATTCCCTACTCAAAGCTCATACAGGGCTTTCTTTATATTACAGACACTGCAGTCAGTAAAAACTAGCTTGTGTGACTGTGCAGCCTAGCCTACTGGCTGTTATTCACAATAGGCAATACAAATGAAAATGCAACATGGTGATGACAGACTCAGATGTTGGTTGTTAAGCATATTAATGACAGAACACACAGGCAGATGAGGAGACACCAACATGTGGAGATGGTATTCAAGGCCAGTCCAGTTTATCCCCAACTCTTGGATAATATGGTAACAAACATGGTGGGGACGGACGGTCATGGTTGTCATCAGAAAGCCCGGTCGGAAACCTAAGGTCGACGATGTCCCTCTTTTTCTTTTCTTTTTTTTGACACGTGTGTTTAAAATAAAAACATTTGTGACCATTTGGGGTCGAAGAAAAAAATCATCCTGTCTAATGTCTCAATTGTCTGTCATGGAAAAGAAAATGAGCTGAAATTTGGTTGGTTTTCCATCAGGCCAGCTAGTGTTGCAGAGCAGGGGGTGTTGCAGGGGGTGTTGCAGGGGGTGTTGCAGAGAGCAGGGGGTGTTGCAGAGAGCAGGGGGTGTTGCAGAGAGCAGGGGGTGTTGCAGAGAGCAGGGGGTCTTGCAGAGCAGGGGGTGTGATCAGATCTGATGGTGATGGGGACAGGCAAATGGCACTTATTTTCTTTTCAGAAACATTTACTTTTATTATCTCATTGTTGTTGAATTGTCGAAGGAACCTGCAAGTAATCATTTTGTTGGACAGTGTCTCCCATGTGTATCCTGTAGATACGACTACTCAAACCTGAAACTATGGGCATGACATGAACAAGATCGCCTCACAGATTTTTTTCAGTTTTAGGGCCGATATAGTGTAACTACAGACTAGACTTGGCATTCATAATACTTGCTCTATAAATTATTGTTTTTTGTTTCTTTTTTCTAAAACCAAGACACTTCTGTCTAGTAGGATAATCTGGATGTGATTAATGCTGTTGACCTGCTATCCTCTATGGATATCTGTTGTTTTTTGAACATGCTCTGTCTTTTACAGTAACTGGTTGTCTGTCACTTTAAAACAGTGAGACAGCAGCTCTGTTCCCAGGAGGGTCTCCCCTTCTCCTGTTCCCAGGAGGGTCTCCCCTTCTCCTGTTCCCCCAGGAGGGTCTCCCCTTCTCCTGTTCCCCCAGGAGGGTCTCCCCTTCTCCTGTTCCCCCAGGAGGGTCTCCCCTTCTCCTGTTCCCCCAGGAGGGTCTCCCCTTCTCCTGTTCCCCCAGGAGGGTCTCCCCTTCTCCTGTTCCCCCAGGAGGGTCTCCCCTTCTCCTGTTCCCCCCGGGAGGGTCTCCCCTTCTCCTGTTCCCCCCGGGAGGGTCTCCCCTTCTCCTGTTCCCCCCGGGAGGGTCTCCCCTTCTCCTGTTCCCCCAGGAGGGTCTCCCCTTCTCCTGTTCCCCCAGGAGGGTCTCCCCTTCTCCTGTTCCCCCGGGAGGGTCTCCCCTTCTCCTGTTCCCCCAGGAGGGTCTCCCCTTCTCCTTAGCCTCAGACAGACAGGGACACTGACAGATGTGTGTGTGTGTGTGTGTGATGCTTGCAGTGGGCAGACGCATCCATAAACGTCTGAAATATCAAACACACTTTGCTAATTGACCTCTGTGGTTGTACTGGGACCAAGGAACCCGGACCGCAAAATCTGCAGCACCAACCGGCACATCCGCCCACCACCTTCCACCCCCCGTCAGCTCAGCTGGTGAATGCATTAGCTAGCTAGGGGTCTGGTCCCGATTCCTCTTGTCTTTCATATGGGCCCCTGCACCACGCCTGTCCCCTTTTTTAAACGTGTTCATTCAGGAAAGCTGCTTAGTTTGACAAACTGTCATGGGATAATTTAGTTTTCAGCACATCAATCATACCAGGGTTATCATTATGTCCCCCTGTCGTGTTTGGGGAACCATGACGTCACCTGGTCCAGAACCATGACGTCAGGTCCAGTTGTTTTTCCCAGCGCAGAGAGACTGACCAGAGAAACAGGTTCTATTGTAGTTGAAGGCAGCATAACTATTTGGTCGCTGAACCAGTACTGCTATAATTGACAACTGTTTTCTGAGTGTATTCACTAGACTAATAGATCCACTATCGGAGTTATTTTTGGGCTGGTTATTATTGCTAATAAGTTATCTGAATAGCATCACTGTGTTGTACAGTGACTTTGAGGCGGGTCTGAAATCACTTAGTGATTTATCATGTGGACAGATACATCAAACAGACCGTTACAGTGAAGCAGCAGTGGGCAGCCATGTCCAGACGTTGTACTCCTGTGTGTCTCTGAGACAGACCAGACAGACGGACAGCATTCCGGAGGGCTTTGACCATGGCAGAGGAAACAACTCAGAGTAAAGCAGAGCTTATGGCTAAACCTGCTGTGGCTACACTGCTACATCCTCTCAGGGGGGAGACTTGGGAGGGTGTAAAGGGGTGAGGGATGGGACGTCCACCTTTCCCCACCCGCCCTGGGAGAATCCCTAGCGTTTTCACCAGGGACCATCAGAACCAGCTCTCATGTGGTACGATTTCTTAAATCCAGGCTCCTCCACTCTATTATACTGAGCAGTAGGGGTGTAAGGGTTCACCACGTCTAGGTACATATTGCGGTTTTGGGGTCATGTTTTGGTACAGCGGGGAAATGAATTGCCAACAGTTACTGTAGTTCATTTTTGTTTAAGAAAATGTAAAGTGTTGGTTTTCCTGATTCCATATGATCATGAGTCATATAGTACCTGATGAGAAATACCAACACTTTATTTACTTAAATTACTCAACAACAACACTAAAATAAAGTGCAGTATGTGTGTGAAATCAATATGCAACCATGGCTCAGATGGTGTGTATAGGCCTACGCTGTATGTTCTTACAAAGTCAAAAATATGCATACTTGTGTGACTCATAAAGGGGGCATGTCTGTAGCACGCTACTTTCCATTTCCACTCCAAGGTAATTTGAGGGGCTGTCAATGTTAAGTAGCTTTCTGTAGCCCTGGAGGTCCCTCCGTCTGTTATAAGCGCATCACAGGCTGCATTGGCCAATTCATTGACAACTTTGGCTTTAACTTGCTTATATAGAGCGGGTACTGCCTGTGCGAGAGGGGGCGAAGTTCGTAACGTGGCTCGAGCACTTCCACGAGGTGCTGAAACCCCCTATTTTTCTCAACCACTATAAACAAACCTGTCGCTCTTGTCATGTCTTTGGCCTGGTCAGAATCAGCTCTGAAGGGCTGCTTGAATGCAGATGGGAGACCGTTGTGGTGTTTTTTTGTTTCCATCTCGCTCTGATGGTAGGAATACTGGGGTGATGTCGGCGTAAATGTGTCAACATGTTTGAGGTGTTGGCAGCTGCGTAGGCTATTCTCCTTGAGCATTGGCCACGTACTCTTTCTGTTCTTCGCTGTTGGAATCGACTGGGAAGACCAAGATGTTCTCAAACTGGAAATGTAAAACGATGATGTTGAATCCTCCTGGTTTATCGATCCCACCACTCACCATCTTACAGAACTAGTTCCCGGCTGCGTCTCTAAAGGACATTGTGAAATGCGGAAATGGCGAAAGGTGCATAAAGATGTCCACAGCCATGTAATTACCACAAATGGCTTGTTTGTAAAGTTGGCCGTAATGTACATCACTCTCTTATTCGTTTGTTGTATCGGCATTAGTACAGTATACATGATCCCAATTCTAGCTCCAAGACAGACACATTTAAAAAAAATAATAATAATGAAAAAGATTGTGCACCATAGTTTAAGAACTCTATGGCTAGGGCTAAAAACAATGACGTCGTATACGAATTCCTCCATCTTTATGCACCTTCACCATTTCAGCATTTCATGTTGATTACAACGTGTACAGGTTCTAGTTGTTTTAATGTAATAGCCTGAAACGTTTTCAGCTCAGATTCACTCGAGGCATACAACACATCATAGGCATAGCCTATAGGCCTGGTGTGTTGTTCACAATACGGACTGAACCGAAGTCCCCGTACTGAACGGTTCTGTAGAATATGTGTACCGTTTCCCCTCTAGTGAGCAGGCCCAGCTACAGCCTTTAGGATCTAAAGGAAAAATGGGCTTTACTTAGGTGGGTTGTTGGGAAGAGGTGATGTCAAGCGGGAACTATTGTGCCTAGCCAGAGTTTGTTTACCAGTTCGTCTCTCCATTACCCACAGTTCAGTCACTTTATTTTTAGGGAGCTAGTTTCGAGAATTTGCAACAACCTCAAAATTGTTACCTTCCAGGATTTAGACTTGCCGGAGAGCTGGGAATGCTGCACATCGGGGAATGTTCCTTCTGGTCCAAAAACAACTTCCAGACTAGTGGTTGAGTGATTGGCAGCCTGGCGAGGGAGGGAAGGAGGGTGGGTTGCTAAAGAGGTGTGTTGGTTTGGGTAATCTCTTCAGTGTCGTTATGTGGCTCTGTTGCACACAGAGACATCCCTCTGACCTCCGTCTCATAGGTGGACATACTGTAGACCTTTGGTCTTCAGTAGACTTGGATAGACCTTTGGTCTTCAGTAGACTTGGATAGACCTTTGGTCTTCAGTAGTAAGTAGGCAGAGTTCCAGAATTCTCATTTCCCCTAAAATCCTGGTCAGAAGATTCCTGGAATCAGGGGGGAATAAGCGTGAAATCAGGAATCCCAACCAGGACTTCCTGGACATTTTGCAACCTGAGCTACACTGAACAGTAGACGTTCAATTACGGTCTTCAGACTGAGAGATATTTATAACGGACAGTCACAGACATGTGTTCATGGTTTGCAGATTCCACTGAGTCATTGGGTATGGTACTGATTCATTCCCTATGACACACAGTGGAGTGGAGGGAGGACTGACTGGACTGAGCCTTCAGTCATCCCTGTGACCTGAGACTATCATTCCTTCTTTCCTGGAGAGTGTCTGTCCATCTCAGACTGAGAGTGTCTGTCCATCTCAGACTGAGAGTGTCTGTCCATCTCAGACTGAGAGTGTCTGTCCATCTCAGACTGAGAGTGTCTGTCCATCTCAGACTGAGAGTGTCTGTCCATCTCAGACTGAGAGTGTCTGTCCATCTCAGACTGAGAGCGTAAAGGTAATGACTGGAGGTCGACCGATTTAATCGGCATGGCCTATTTTAATTAGGGCCGATTTCAAGTTTTCATAACAATCGGTTATCTGCTTTTTTGGAAGCCGATTACATTGCAATCCATGAGGAAACTGCGTAGCTACGCGAGTGCAGTGTCAAAAGGACCTTGTGGCTGCAAGGAGAAAATGTAAGTTGTTAGCTAGCATTAAACTTATCTTATAAAAAACAATCAGTCTTCACATAATCACTAGTTAACTACACATGGTTGCTTGATATTACTAGGTTAACTAGCTATCCTGCGTTGCATATAATCAATGCGGTGCATGTTAATTTATCATTGAATCACAGCCAACTTCAACTTTGCCAAACGGGTGATGATTTAACAAAAGCGCATTCACAAAAAAAGCACTATCGTTGCACAAATATACCTACCCATAAACATCAATGCCTTTCTTTAAAATCAATACACAAGTATACATTTTTAAACTTGCATATTTAGTTAAAATAAATGCATGTTAGCAGGTAATATTAACTAGGGAAATTGTGTCACTTCTCTTGCGTTCAGTGCAAGCAGAGTCAAGGTATATGCAAAAGTTTGGGCTGCCTGGCTCATTGCGAACTGTGTTTCTTCCAAACAAAGACCGTAATTAATTTGCCAGAATTTTACGTAATTATGACAACATTGAAGGTTGTACAATGTAACAGCAATATTTAGACTTATGGATGCCACCCGTTCGACAAAATACGGAACGGTTCCGTATTTCACTGAAAGAATAAACGTTTTGTTTTCGAAATGATAGTTTCTGGATTTTACCATATTAATGACCAAAGGCTCGTATTTCTGTGTGTTTATTATAATTAAGTCTATGATTTGATATTTGATAGAGCAGTCTGACTGTGCGGTGGTAGGCAGCAGCAGCAGGCTCGTAAGCATTCATTCAAACAGCACCTTACTGCGTTTGCGAGCAGCTCTTAGCCATGCTTGAAGCACAGCGCTGTTTATGACTTCAAGCCTATCAACTCCCGAGATTAAGCTGGCAATACTATAGTGCCTATAAGAACATCCAATAGTCAAAGGTATAAGAAATACAAATGGTATGGAGAGAAATAGTCGATACGTCATAATTCCTATAATAACTACAACCTAAAACTTCTTAACTGGGAATATTGAAGAAAGGGGAATATTGAACCACCAGCTTTCATATGTTCTGATCAAGGAACTTAAACGTTAGCTTTTTTACATGGCACATATTGCACTTTTACTTTCTTCTCCAACACTGTTTTTGCATTATTTTAACTAAATTGAACATGTTTCATTATTTATTTGAAACTAAATAGATTTTATTTCTGTATTATATCAAGTTAAAATAAAAGGGTTCATTCAGTATTATTGTAATTGTCATTATTACAAATATATATACATACAGTTAAAGTTTACATACACTTAGGTTGGAGTCATTAAACTTGTTTTTCAACCACTCCACAAATTTCTTGTTAACGAACTATAGTTTTGGCAAGTCGGTTAGGATGTCTACTTTGTGCATGACACAAGTCAGTTTTCCAACAATTGTTTACAGATTATTTCACTTATAATTCACTGTATCACAATTCCAGTGGGTCAGGAGGTTACATATACTAAGTTGACTGTGCCTTTAAACAGCTTGGAAAATTCCAGAAAATGATGTCATGGTTTTACAAGCTTCTGTTAGGCTAATTGACTTCATTTGAGTCAATTGGAGGTGTACCTGTCGATGGTATTTCAAGGCCTACCTTCAAACTCTGCCTCTTTGCTTGACATCATGGGAAAATCAAAAGAAATAAGCCAAGACCTAAAAAAAAAAAATTGTAGACCTCCACAAGTCTGGTTCATCCTCGGGAGCAATTTCCAAATGCCTGAAGGTACCACATTCATCTGAACAAACATTAGTACGCAAGTATAAATGCCATGGGACCACGCAGCCGCTCAGGAAGGAGACGCGTTCTGTCTCCTGGAGATGAACGTACTTTGGTGCGAAAAAGTACAAATCAATCCCAGAACAACAGCAAAGGACCTTATGAAGATGCAGGTACAAAAGTATCTATATCCACAGTAAAACGAGTCCTATATCGACATAACCTGAAAGGGCGCTCAGCAAGGAAAAAGCCACTGCTCCAAAACCGCCATAAAAAAGCCAGACTACGGTTGGCAACTGCACATAGGGACAAAGATCGTACTTTTTGGAGAAATGTCCTCTGGTCTGATCAAACAAAAATAGAACTGTTTGGTCATAATGACCATCGTTATGTTTAGAGGAAAAAGGGGGAGGCTTGCAAGCTGAAGAACACCACCATCCCAACCGTGAAGCACGGGGGTGGCAGTGTCATGTTGTGGGGGTGCTTTGCTGCAGGAGGGACTGATGCACTTCACAAAATAGATGGCATCATGAGGCAGGAAAATTATGTGCATATATTGAAGCAACATCTCAAGACATCAGTCAGGAAGTTAAAGCTTGGTCGCAAATGGGTCTTCCAAATGGACAACGACCCCATGCATACTTCAAAAGTTGTGGCAAAATGGCTTAAGGACAACAAAGTCAAGGTATCGGAGTGGCCATCACAAAGCCCTGACCTCAATCCTATAGAACATTTGTGGCCAGAACTGAAAAAGCATGTGTGAGCAAGGAGGCCTACAAACCTGACTCAGTTACACCAGCTCTGTCAGGAATGTGCCAAAATTCACCCAATTTATTGTGGGAAGCTTGTGGAAGGGCTACCTGAAATATTTGACCCAAGTTAAAAAATGTTTAAGGCAATGCTACCAAATACTAGTTGAGTGTATGTAAACGTCTGACCCACTGGGAATGTGATAAAATAAATAAAAGCTGAAATAAATCATTCTTTCTATTATTATTCTGACATTTCACATTATTAAAATAAAGTGGTGACCCTAACTGACCTATGACGGAGCTTTTACTAGGATTAAATGTCAGGAATTGTGAAAAACTGGTGTATGTAAACTTCTGACTTCAACTGTATAAAAATCGGCCGATTTAATCGTTATCGGCTTTTTTGGGTCCTCCATTAATCGGCATCGGCGTTGAAAAATCATAATCGGTTTACCTCTAGTAATGACCTCCACTCTGACGTCATCACCTCTGTCTGATTCAGGATGGCACCACTTAATTCCCTCCAAAGGATCAATAAAGCTCTATTTAGTTGTTTACACTACAGAAGTTACAGCTCATGGTCATGTTGGTCTATAAGTCTGGCTGACCTCTAGCGCTCTACTAGTCTGGCTGACCTCTAGCGCTCTACTCGTCTGGCTGTCCACTAGCGCTCTACTAGTCTGGCTGACCTCTAGCGCTCTACTCGTCTGGCTGTCCACTAGCGCTCTACTAGTCTGGCTGTCCTCTAGCGCTCTACTCGTCTGGCTGTCCTCTAGCGCTCTACTCGTCTGGCTGTCCTCTAGCGCTCTACTCGTCTGGCTGTCCACTAGCGCTCTACTCGTCTGGCTGTCCTCTAGCGCTCTACTCGTCTGGCTGTCCTCTAGCGCTCTACTCGTCTGGCTGTCCTCTAGCGCTCTACTCGTCTGGCTGTCCTCTAGCGCTCTACTCGTCTGGCTGTCCTCTAGCGCTCTACTCGTCTGGCTGTCCTCTAGCGCTCTACTCGTCTGGCTGTCCTCTAGCGCTCTACTCGTCTGGCTGTCCTCTAGCGCTCTACTCGTCTGGCTGTCCTCTAGCGCTCTACTAGCCACAAGGTAGCTGCTTTTAATCATGACACTTGGTTTTGGCCCACATTGTGATAACACTATAAACTCAAAACAAAATGTTGTTTTATTTTTTTTTATTTCGTTTTTGAAGGGCCTTTCAGCTTCACTGTGGAAAGCACTAGCAGGCTGTAAGAGAACAGGCTTATTTGAGCACTTTAATGCATTTGGGATCAATGAGGCAGTCTGGTACCCTGCTCAGGTTATAGTCCATTTAAATACAGTAAGGGGTTGTGAGTGAGCATTATGGAGGGATTTTCTGTTTATTATTTTTGCCTAGTGGAATAGTGGGTACATTAGTGATAACATTTCTCTCTGCCTAGTGGAATAGTGGGTACATTAGTGGTAACGTTTCTCTCTGCCTAGTGGAATAGTGGGTACATTTGTGATAACATTTCTCTCTGCCTAGTGGAATAGTGGGTAGATTAGTGGTAACATTTCTCTCTGCCTAGTGGAGTAGTGGGTACATTAGTGATAACATTTCTCTCTGCCTAGTGGAATAGTGGGTACATTAGTGGTAACATTTCTCTCTGCCTAGTGGAGTAGTGGGTACATTAGTGATAACATTTCTCTCTGCCTAGTGGAATAGTGGGTACATTAGTGGTAACATTTCTCTCTGCCTAGTGGAATAGTGGGTACATTAGTGATAACATTTCTCTCTGCCTAGTGGAATAGTGGGTACATTAGTGGTAACATTTCTCTCTGCCTAGTGGAGTAGTGGGTACATTAGTGATAACATTTCTCTCTGCCTAGTGGAATAGTGGGTACATTAGTGGTAACATTTCTCTCTGCCTAGTGGAGTAGTGGGTACATTAGTGATAACATTTCTCTCTGCCTAGTGGAGTAGTGGGTACATTAGTGATGTCCTTTCTGTCTGACTAGGGGAAAGGAACCCTGGGATTTATTCAAGAATGCACAGAAAAGTCTCCTCATCCGCTGACATTAATCTAAATCAGACACACACACGCACACACCCTCTTCTGTTTCTCTAGTGTTAATCCTAAATCAATCACCATGCGCACACACACCTCTCCTTCTCTAGTGTTAATCCTAAATCACCATGCACGCTCACATCTCTCCTTCTCTAGTGTTAATCCTAAATCACCATGCACGCTCACATCTCTCCTTCTCTAGTGTTAATCCTAAATCACCATGCACGCTCACATCTCTCCTTCTCTAGTGTTAATCCTAAATCACCATGCACGCTCACATCTCTCCTTCTCTAGTGTTAATCCTAAATCACCATGCACGCTCACATCTCTCCTTCTCTAGTGTTAATCCTAAATCACCATGCACGCTCACATCTCTCCTTCTCTAGTGTTAATCCTAAATCAATCACCATGCGCACACACACCTCTCCTTCTCTAGTGTTAATCCTAAATCAATCACCATGCGCACACACACCTCTCCTTCTCTAGTGTTAATCCTAAATCAGACACACACACGCTCACATGCCTCTTCTCCTTCTCTAGTGTTAATCCTAAATCACCATGCGCACGCTCACACCTCTCCTTCTCTAGTGTTAATCCTAAATCAATCACCATGCGCACACACACCTCTCCTTCTCTAGTGTTAATCCTAAATCACCATGCACGCTCACACCTCTCCTTCTCTAGTGTTAATCCTAAATCACCATGCACGCTCACACCTCTCCTTCTCTAGTGTTAATCCTAAATCAATCACCATGCGCACACACACCTCTCCTTCTCTAGTGTTAATCCTAAATCACCATGCACGCTCACACCTCTCCTTCTCTAGTGTTAATCCTAAATCAATCACCATGCGCACGCTCACACCTCTCCTTCTCTAGTGTTAATCCTAAATCAATCACCATGCGCACGCTCACACCTCTCCTTCTCTAGTGTTAATCCTAAATCAATCACCATGCGCACGCTCACACCTCTCCTTCTCTAGTGTTAATCCTAAATCAATCACCATGCGCACGCTCACACCTCTCCTTCTCTAGTGTTAATCCTAAATCACCATGCACGCTCACACCTCTCCTTCTCTAGTGTTAATCCTAAATCAATCACCATGCGCACGCTCACACCTCTCCTTCTCTAGTGTTAATCCTAAATCAATCACCATGCGCACGCTCACACCTCTCCTTCTCTAGTGTTAATCCTAAATCAATCACCATGCGCACACTCACACCTCTCCTTCTCTAGTGTTAATCCTAAATCAATCACCATGCGCACGCTCACACCTCTCCTTCTCTAGTGTTAATCCTAAATCAGTAATCTCCCACACTTTGTTTTTGCCCAACTGGAAAATGGTGATGGTAAGAATGAGCCCTCCATTAAGTTGTCAAAAGGGATACAAACCAAATGTGTTCTTGTTTATCAGCTCGACAGACTGGGAGGAAGCCTGGGTGCTGTTATATAAATGGTCTTTATGTCTGTCCCATCATGTGTTGGTCCTAATACAGAGTGTTTTCTTTGTTCGGATGCCCCTTTTCTCATTCTTCTCATCTTGAAGCAATAGGGAAGGGTTTCCCAAACTCGATCCTGGGGCCCCCCCTGGGTGCATGTTTTGTTTTTGTCCTAGCACTACACAGCTGATTCAAATAATCAAAGATTGATGATACGTTGGTTATTTGAATCAGCTGTGTCGTGCTAGGACAAAAACCGTGGGGGGGCAGGACAGCGTTTGGGAAACCCTGCAAAAGGCTATTGGATGTCACCTTGTCTAAACCCTTTAGACTGATAAAATAGTAACGTTATGTGCTCACCTTCTTAATGTTTCTTCAACTAGGCCAGGGTAAAGTACTATTTGAGAAGGTCCGGTCATACACATTTCCTAGGTGGTAAAGGTCCGGATGGGTATTGTCATTGATCGGCGTAGTAACAAACCCCCACCTCGCAACCCCAAACTGTTTTATAATGTTGCAGTTTTAAAGCAAATTTCCTGCAATTTTGACAGGTCTCAAGTGTGTTCATATGATACCAGGGATTGAGGCCCGACTGTTCCAAAAAAAATCTTATTTGATCCGGACCTGGCTGCATTAGGCTATTCCACCAGTATTGGAATATTGTTAGTTATGGGCTAGTTCCTGACTGCAGTGATATTACTTTGCTTTCAGTTTGTTGCATTTTGTCCATCCTCTGTGTTCACATCTGTGTTGACATGTAGCCTACTATCAATCAATGCCTTACAAATGCACACTGACTACGCTAGGCTATATCACCTCTAGGATAAAGGGAAGGGAAAGAATTTATCATATTCTCACATGCGACTCTTGGTTGCCTAATTATTAGTTTTCTTGGCCATAAAAAATGACAAAGTAATATATTTTTTTGCAAAGAAAAATGAAGTCATCCTCTTCCCCAAATTCCATGCTGCAATCCTCCTGTTATTCCTGCAGCCAAGGCATTCCAGCCACTGTGAGGAGGAAGAGGTCAGCGGAGCGGAAAAAGTGAGGCGCGCTCCCTCCTTCCTGGTGGCTGGAGAGAGCGAGAGCGAGACCTGTGCTTTTTCCTCCACCAACCGCTGGTCTGCTCTCTCAGCATTACCATCTATTTTAACCCCTCCTACCTCCTGGCCTAACCAAAACTGTAGTCTGGGGGCCCTAACCAAAACTGTAGTCTGGGGGCCCTAACCAAAACTGTAGTCTGGGGGCCCTAACCAAAACTGGAGGATGGTGGCCTTAACCAAAGCTGTAGGCTGGGGACTAGTGCTGAGCAATTAGTGCTTTTCGAGGACGGTTCGGTTTCGGTTAGGTTATAACGGGTGGGTCAAATCCTGGATGCTGATTTGGTTAAAAGTGCATGCCAGACTGTTTATATTCCACAAGTTATCACCAGCTAAATCTATGATGGTCAGTCAATCCGGAAAATGTTAAGAACTTTCAAAGTGCAGTCGCTAAAACCATCAAGCACTATACGGAAACTGGCTCTCATGACAGGGTCCCTGTGCAAAGCTCTTATAGAGTCAAAAGGTGGCTACTTTGAAGAATCTCGTGTGCGTGTGTGTGTGTGTGTGTGTGTGTGTGTGTGTGTGTGTGTGTGTGTGTGTGTGTGTACACACACACACACAGTGGCAAGAAAAAGTATATGATCCCTTTCGAATTGCCTGGATGTCTGCATAAATTTGTCTGATCTTCATCTAAGTCACAATAATAGACAGACAGTGTGCTTAAACTAATAACACACAAATTATTGTATTTTTCTTGTCTATATTGAATACATCATCTAAACATTCACAGTGTAGGTTGGAAAAAGAATGTGAACCCCGAGGCTAATGACTTCTCCAAAAGCTAATTGGAGTCAGGAGTCAGCTAACCGGGAGTACAATCATTGAGACGATATTGTAGATGTTGGTTAGAGCTGCCTCGCCCTTAAACACTCACAAAATTTGACTTTGCTATTCACAAGAAGCATTGCCTGATGTGAACCATGCCTCGAACAAAAGAGTTCTCAGAAGACCCAAGATTAAGAATTGTTGACTTGCATAAAGCTGGAAAGGATTACAAAAGTATCTCTAAAAGCCTTGACGTTCATCAGTCCACAGTAAGACAAATTGTCTGTAAATGGAGAAAGTTCAGCACTGTTGCTACTCTCCCTAGGAGTGGCCGTCCTGCAAAGATGACTGCAAGAGCACAGCGCAGAATGCTCAATGAGGTTAAGAAGAATCCTAGAGTTTCAGCTAAAGACTTACATAAATCTCTGGAACATGCTAACATCTCTGTTGACGAGTCTACGATACGTAAAACACTAAACAAGAATGGTGTTCATGGGAGGACACCACAGAAGAAGCCACTGCTGTCCAAAAAAAACATTGCTGCATGTCTGAAGTTTGCAAAAGAGCACCTGGATCTTCCACAGCGCTACTGGCAAAATATTCTGTGGACAGACGAAACTACAGCTGAGTTGTTTGGAACACACAACACTATCTGTAGAGAACAAAAGGCACACCAACATCAAAACCTCACTCCAACTGTAAAGTATGGTGGAGGGAGCATCATGTTTTGGGGCTGCTTTGCTGCCTCAGGGCCTGGACAGCTTGCCATCATCGACGGGAAAATGAATTCCCAAGTGTATCAAGACATTTTGCAGGAGAATGTAAGGCTATCTGTCTGCCAATTTGAAGCTCAACAGAAGTTGGGTGATTCAACAGAACAACAACCCAAAACACAAAAGTAAATCAACAACAGAATGGCTTCAACAGAAGAAAATACGCCTTCTGGAGTGGCCCAGTCAGTGTCCTGACTTCAACCCGATTGAGATGCTGTGGCATGACCTCGAGAGAGCAGTTCACACCAGACATCCCAAGAATATTGCTGAACTGTAAGAACATTAAAACGTATATTTGTTTGTGTGTTATTAGTTTGAGCAGACTGTTTGTCTATTGTTGTGACCTAGATGAAGTGTGTGTGTGTGTACACACTACTGGTCAAAAGTTTTAGAACACCCTCTCATTCAAGGGTTTTTCTTTATTTTTACTATTTTTTACATTGTAGAATAATAATTTAGACAAACTATGAAATAACACATATGGAATCATGTAGTAACCAAAAAAAGTGTTAAACTAATCAAAATATATTTGAGATTCTTCAAATAGCCACCGTTTGCCTTGATGACAGCTTTGCACACTCTTGGCATTCTCTCAACCAGCTTATTGAGGTAGTCACCTGCAATGCATTTCAATTAACAAGTGTACGTTGTTAAAAATGAATTTGTGGAAAATATGAAGTGGTACTCAGTAATGTGATGTTTGCCCCAAACATAACACCTTGTATTCAGGACATAACTCATTTTATTCTGTACCTTCCTTCCTTTTCATTCTGTCATTTAGGTTAGTATTGCTGTTGCTCCATCCTCAGTTTTCTCCTATCACAGCCATTAAACTCAGACAGTTTTAAAGTCACCATTCGGCAACTAAGTTAGGAAGGCCTGTATCTTTGTAGTGACTCTGTATTGTTACACCATCCAAAGTATAATTAACTTCACCATGCTCAAAGTGATATTCAATGTCTGTTTTTTCTTTTACTCAAATGCCAATAGGTGCCCTTTGCGATGCATTGGAAAACCTTCCTGGTCTTTGTGGTTGAATCTGTGTTTGAAGTTCACTGCTTGACTGAGGGGACCGTACATATAATTGTATGTGTGGGGTAAAGAGCAGAGGTAGTCATAAAAAAAGTCCATGCAACTTATTATGTGACTTGTTAAGCACATTTTTACTCCTGAACGTTAGGCTTGCCATAGCAAAGGAGTTGAGTACTTACTGACTCAAGACATTTCAGCTTCTCATTTTTTATTTATACCTCTATGCTCTCGTTGGCTGGCCCTCACTACATATTCGTTGCCAAACCCACTGGCTCCAGGTCATCTAAGTTTTTGCTAGGTAAAGCCCTGCCTTATCTCAGCTCACTGGTCACCATAGCAACACCCACCCGTAGCATGTGCTCCAGCAGGTATATTTCATTGGTCATCCCCAAAGCCAACACTCCTTTTGGCCGCCTTTCCTTCTAGTTCTCTGCTGCCAATGACTGGAACGAATTGCAAAAATCACTGAAGCTGGAGTCTTATATCTCCCTCACTAACTTTAAGCATCAGCTGTCAGAGCATCTTACCGATCATTGTACCTGTACACAGCCCATCTGTAAATAGCACACCCAACTATCTCATCCCCATATTATTACTCTCCCTCTTGCTCTTTTGCACCCCAGTATCTCTACTTGCACATCATCATCTGCACATCTATCACTCTGGTATTAATGCTAAATTGTAATTATTTCGCCTCTATGGCCTATTTATTACCTACCTCCCTTAATCTTCTACATTTGCACACACTGTACGTAGATGTTTCTATTGTGTTATTGACTGTACTTTTGTTTATGTGTAACTCTGTTGTTTTTGTCGCACTGCTTTGCTTTATCTTGGCCAGGCCGCAGTTGTAAATGAGAACAAGTTCTCAACTGGTCTACCTGGTGAAATAAAAACATCTCTGTCCGAGCCGGAAAGAACAGGCGCGATGGAGTATGGTCATTGTAGTTAATTACTCATTTTATTCACCTCCCTCCCTCCCTCCCTCCGTGTTATTGATCATTTTAGTTGAGAGTTCTGAAGTTTTGGGACCTGGTAGAGTTGGTTGGCTTGTTTATGGCAGGTTGAACGCCACCTCATGCCAGCTACGCGCCCTGGCGGACGAGCATCCTGGTTGGCATAATCAGAGGTGTGGATGAAGGCACGCCTAGAATGCTTTTCTAATTGGACCTGCTCTCCCATTGGCATGTGTTTGCCATACTTTTCTTCCACTCCTGAGGCCGGTTCCAAACCAAATGCCATACAACACAGATGCATGGCAGTTCTGCATTCTTCAAACGTATTGCTCTCATTGAAAACAATTGGCTTAGCAGATTTATTTGGTGCATAATTTTGTCTGCTTTTCAAGCACTCTAAATACTTACTGGGAGCTGTACCAAGTACCATAGAATTCATGATTCAGTTATGATCGCCTCTTTGGTCCTATCTAATTTCATGGTGTCATCACCCGTCCTCATGTTGTCTCTCCCCATAGGCCTGTGAGAAGTGATTTCTTTACACTTTAAGAGAAAGAGGTGGCTAAGCATTCTCAATTCTCACATGATAGATGACTTGATAATAGTGATGACAGGACTGTACAGTGATCAAGCTGGTTGACATATCACAGTGTAGTGTTACTCAATGGCCAGCCAGTTAGACCCCCAGTGTTGAGGAGGGAGGGGGTCACACACACACCCACACACACACACTGGGAGTGAAGGGGGTCAGAGGGGGGTTTTTAAGAGTGGGTCCTGCTGAAAAGGAGAGGTGTCACGTTGCACTCCGCCCGCTGTAAGATCTGTGAGAACACAGTGGTGTCTGTTTGATGTTGCCGTCTCGTTAAGACACTGGGTTGGCTGTGCTGGCTGGGACACACTAGCTGAAACATTGTAAAGAAAGAACCTACCTGAGAGGGGCAACGTTTTAATAAATATTAGACCACCACCACCTCAGTCTGTACTGGATAACACCCTCAGCCGAACCTGTTGATCTGGGATGAATACGTTTGAACATGGTAACTTGGACAGGAGGGGGACCTGATCCTATATCAGCACTCCTACTGTGAGAGGCTTTATAAATACAGGCCCTGGTCCTCCCCTTCCTCCTATCTCCTCCCTTCTCTCCCTTCCCACTCTGTCCCTCCACCAAAGCACCATTTTGTGCATTGAGGTCCATTCACAGCAGGCCTCTCTATCCAATCTAATGACATTTTCCATGGAAGTCTCCTCACCCTGACAGAACCCAGCCTGGCTGACTGACACTTAATAAAGCTCTGTGTTTAGCTGGCCGATTGAAAGCAGGTGGTGCACCGCAGTCTCTACTCTCTCTGTACGGAGTCAAGTCTTGTGTTTCCCTATCTGTGCTGTCCCGGTCGAGACACACACACACACACACACACACTCACACTCACACTCACACTGTCCAGTTATGAGTGTGTTGGACTAGACAGTCGCAGCCCTCTCGGGCCCAGAGCATTGACCAGTCCAGCAGTCACTCCCTGCAGTCACAGCCTGACACTCAGACCTGACATCCCAGCTTAACAGCAGTCAGCCAGGCGACAACAAGCAGCCTTGTGTAAGTGCTGAAAAAACTTTGGGTAAAGCCAGCTAATACACTCCGGGTCAATATAAGAATAGTGCTACTGTACATTCTCCTTCCCATTCAGGAGGAATGGACAGAGTGGTCTTGGCATCATGACTGTGTGATGGTAGAGTATGAGTTAGCAGTCTTTGTTCTTCTGTTTTTGGCCGTGCAGCATTTCCGGTGAAAGTAAATGTCAGGGCATTCATACTTCTTGTGCTTCGCGAGCAGCACAGAGCTCTTGAGCAGAGCTGTTGTCAAGGAAGTGACTTTGTGTTTATACTGGACCTCCCACCCCATCCTACCGTCAACCAATCATGTCAATGCGGAGCTATGCAGAGCCCTCCGCGTTGTTACAAAATTTCAGAGGCGCACGGCGATGTGGTACGGAGGTCAATACGGCCTCCACAAGCCTCCAGAGGCTCAGCAATTGCGACACACCCTCCATTCGGAGCCTCTGACCACATTTTCGGATCAACCATAAATTGGCTTTAACTCCCGCTGGCTCTTGTCAACTCTGGGATTCAACGCTATTGTTCTTAGTCTATTTGAAATATATTATTTTGGGCTGAATCCTATTGGGTTGTCATATGGGCCTGCTAGTTTCTGTTATACAGTTCTTGTGTGTATTGGAGTCATCCTTACCGTAGTAAAACAATAAACGGTTGCGTTTGAAAGTTCAGATTAAGAAAACAGGAGTCAACATTCTGGCGACACATCGGAACAATAATCCATAAATCACTATTCTAACCCATCTCGTTGAATCTCATTTGCTTCGCTCGCTTCCTCCCTCGGTGCATTGGAAGGAGGTGAGAGCCCACTCTCTGGTGAAACTCGATCCTGCGGACCGAAACTATCGCTTGCCCAGAAGTCGTCTGTGTGATTCTGGAGCTCGTGAAATGGAACATTTGTCTGTCGTTGGCCCTGTTCCGCTCTCTCTCCTCCAGTTCTCCAGGCCCCAGTGAAGCAGAAAGGCAGTGGTGTGAGAGGCAGGCCAGGGGGGCTGGGGCTGGCCATCGGGCCAGGTGGGTGTCATCACCCAGGCTGAGCAACACAAGGCCGCCCTGGTGGGGTGCTGGCTGGTCCTTCTCTTCTGAGTGGTTCTCCTCTGTTTAGTAGTTTACTGTAGCTTGTTGTGAAGGGCCCGGGCCTAGTACAGTGTAGCTTGTTGTGAAGGGCCCGGGCCTAGTATAGTGTAGCTTGTTGTGAAAGGCCCGGGCCTAGTACAGTGTAGCTTGTTGTGAAGGGCCCGGGCCTAGTACAGTGTAGCTTGTTGTGAAGGGCCCGGGCCTAGTACAGTGTAGCTTGTTGTGAAGGGCCCGGGCCTAGTACAGTGTAGCTTGTTGTGAAGGGCCCGGGCCTAGTACAGTGTAGCTTGTTGTGAAGGGCCCGGGCCTAGTACAGTGTAGCTTGTTGTGAAGGGCCTGGGCCATGTACAGTGTAGCTTGTTGTGAGTGTACTGCAAGTCCAAGTTCAGATGCTTTGTCTTGCCATAGAATAGGCTGAATGAATGTGCAGACCAGGCTACATCAATGTGAGAGATGCAGTTAGCTGCATACGTCTTTAGGTGTGGTTATTGGACCTGCAGATCTAAAGGTATGGTTGGGGATAGTAGGTTAGGTTAAAGGTTACGTGAAGGGCTAAGGTTAGGTGTAGGGTTAGCAAACCACCGTACGGAACCATTGGCAATCTGCCGGCTAGATCGCTGCCTACATGTTTTGTTCTTGCAGTAGCATGTAGTTGTCTCCATGGGCTGATAGCTCACGAGAGATTTGGTCAACCAACAGACACGACCTCCTCCACCTCACTCAGAGGTAGTTCTATAGAGCAGGGCCAATGCCCATTCAGGGTGTGTGTAATGAGTGGGGGCTTTGAGGATGGGCACTGTGTGTGTGGGAGGGGTCTACCCAGCTGGCTGTGACTGTGAGAATAAGCGTGACACGGCTGCCCACTCCCTTCTAATTGGATATGGTAGGGGTGTTTTTATTGAAATCACTCACAGGTGCAGGCCCCACTTTAAAGTGGCTCACTACTTCTGAGAGCTTTCAGCTGTCGTGTGTGTGTGTACGCACCCACCCGTGTGAGTCGGCGTGTGAATAAGTGTGTGTGTATGCACCCACCTACCCACCCACCCGTGTGTGTGTGTTATTTCTCAGACAAAGACATTTTATTTTTTCAGACTGTACCCATTTTGGTTTAATAAGTCCTATCATCTAAGAACAGGTTTGTAGTCCTACCGCCAGTTTGTGAACGAGAACGGGATGTAGAATGAGCCGAGGTATTTTTTACCAGGCCAGGCCTGCACCTGTACCCCCCCCCCCCATCCAGGCCTCATCCAGCCAAAGGTATACATAAATGGAGGAAAATGGGACAAGTATGATGAGGGTGAGAGTGTTTCCAGGCCAGAAAAACTGTACTCTATAATCCGCTATTTATTCCACTCGCCCAGAGGTTTTGTTTTAAGTGATATGAAGGACTTGAACATCCCTGAGCAAGCAATCTAATGGGAAGATAAACACCTTGTCCTCAGGTGTTGTTAAACAAGGTTATTGAACATGTCTTCCTCCCTCCTTTCTGTCCTAGGACATTCGTAACACGGTGGGCAACGTTCCCATGGAGTGGTACCAGGACTACCCTCACATTGGCTATAACCTGGACGGGAAGAAGATCTTTAAGCCCATCAGGAACAAAGACGAGCTGGATGAGTTCCTGGACAAGATGGAGAACCCAGACTACTGGTGAGATGACAAGGAGCAGATTACCTCTCTCTCTCGAACACCCTCTCTCTAACGTACGCTCGCTCTTCTTTCTCAGTCTTCTCCCAGAACAAAAAGCACAATCTGTGAACCTGTGTTCACATCTGGCCTCTCTCTCTCTCTCCCTCCATCTCCCCCTCCACCAGGCGTACGGTTCATGACAAGACGACGGCCTCAGACATTCGTCTGACAGACGAGCAGGTGGACCTGGTACACCGCCTTCAGAAGGGTCAATTTGGCGACGTCAACTTCAACGAGTACGAGGTAAAGACCTTATGACTGCCCTCTCACTGCCTGTATCAGGGTCCTATTCATTAGGGCCAAACGTAGCAAAACGTTTTGCAACAGAATAGTAAAACAAGTGTTTCTTATTGGACCAATTCTGCTATTCCCTCTCTGTTTCAGTCTATATTTTTTTTTTTTTTTTGGTGCCTAGTGAATACGACCCAGTTTTGACTGTGTTGACGGCTGGCAGCTCTGTTTTGTTAAATGACTGAGCAGATAATGGCTAAAGCATAGCAGCCATTAGAGCAAACTAAACCTCAGTTCATTAGTCCATCCACTTATGTTCCCCACATAACCCAAACCTCGTCTGCACTCAACTCGTCACTTAGAACAAGTCAGCCGAAAGCAGACCTGGGTTCTAATACAATCGGAAATCATTTCACATTATTTAGTTGTGATTTGATTGAGTTGCGTGTTTCAGTGGAACCAATAGAAGTGTCCCACAATTGCAAACCCCGCCCAACTAGCACTGCAGGCAGACTGGAGCAAAAGCTCAAAGTATTTGCAAGATTTCATATAGTAGTTGAACCCACGTCTGGAGAGGAGCGAGTTCTCCTGTGCTGCAGTTAACAGGGTTTGCGGGAGAGGTTTTAAATGAATAGTGTTGAATTGAGAAGTCACTGCTGTAGTGTCTAGAATCTAGATGGTGTCATGGCTATCATGGAATCTCGTTAATGCCGGAGTTATTACAGAAACATATAAACCCATTAGTCAGGGGCAAAAACAAGTGTTTTTAAACTTTTAACACCAGGACTGTAAAATAAGAAAATACCAGGCTAACTCTGTAATGTCATCATCAGCTACCTGTCTTGGACTTTGGTGGTCCAATGATTCCAGTCCACAGTAATTGGGCTGTCTATTAAACTATGGCTTCCCAGACGTTTGTTTCACAAGGATCTGTCTTCAACCCTAGCAGACTTTGTTTACTTCAGACTTCAGGATGTGTCCCAATTGTATTTAGCTCATTCGGATATATATTTTGTATTATTGTGTGTCTTGTTTTGTATTGTTAGATATTACTGCACTGTTGGCGCTAAATAACATAAGTGTTTCGCTGCACCTGCGATAACATCTGCAAACTGTGTACGCGACCAATAAACTATCTCTTTTCCTCTCTCATAAACACTGTGTTTATCTTTTAGCCGTCAGTGGACTTCTTCACTAACGAGGTCATGATCCATCCGGTGACTAACAGGCCCCAGGACAAACGCAGCTTCATCCCCTCGCTCATTGAGAAGGAGAAGGTAGGTCTCGTTCTTTCTTACACACTATCTCTGTCTACCTCTCTCTGTCTACCTCTTTCAAACTCTCTTTCTTACTCTCTCTGTCTACCTCTCTCTCAAACTCTTTCTCTCAAACTCTATTTTTCTCTCGTTCTCTCTCTCCCCATTCTAAATACCTCTCTGTTCCTCTCTGTTCACTCAACAGCTTTATGTTTAATATATATTTACAATAAATATATAGCAGGCATTACCACCAGTTTGAATCCTAACTGCTCACATGTGTGGCGTTAGAATGTAATGATCCCCGCATAGTTTTTCAAGTGGAAGCGGAGGTGAAATTGTGTTATAATGGGGGTTCTGAAATTGGAGGCTTAGAGACGTTAGAGACCCCCCAAACCCTCAACAATAAAAAGATAGAAACCGTAGCTTTATTAGCCCAGCAATACTTTCTATTAATGTTGGTTTGGTTTTATTCCACTCATTAATCAAGTTAGTCTTTTATATTTTACGAAGCAGAGCATATTTTCCCCCATTTTAATACTGTTTGATTGAATTTTTGTACGTTCGTTTTAGACATGTGTTTACGCAAACACACACACACACACACACAACACACACACACACACACACACACACACACACACACACACACACACACACACACACACACACACACACACACACACACACAAGTTTCACCACTACTGTTGGCCTGTGTCTCTCTCCCAGGTGTCGAAGCTGGTCCATGCCATAAAGATGGGCTGGATCAAGCCCCGTAAGCCCAAAGAGACCACCCCTCAGTACTACGACCTGTGGGCCAAGGAGGACCCCAACGCCATCCTGGGGCGCCACAAGATGCACGTCCCCGCCCCCAAGATGAGGTTGCCCGGACACGAGGAGTCCTACAACCCTCCGCCTGAGTACCTTCTCACAGAGGAAGAGGTAAATGCTTAATTCATCCCAAAATTCTTCATGTGAGTAACATGATGTTCATAGTCTTTGTAAAAGTATAAGTCGTGATCAATAAAACGTCACAATACAGTGCAGAGCGTTCGATTTGACAAATATCTGCCGTTTTCAAGGGATTGGTAAATAGATGTCAGAACTATTTGATTTAAATATCACTTATTGAAAATCAGTCAGAACTACACATTTCAGATTATTCCACATTTAGCTCTGTCAGAGTTATACAGCAAGTAACTGCATGCTTTTCATGATCAGTAAACATCAATTGATCATGTATTTTCAGATACGTGAGGGTAGCCTATCCATTTGGAATTAGCTTGCTAGCAACATGTAGCTAGATGGTGTCATGTAGCTTGCTTCATCAGAGATTAGGCTTTTTGAAAGTGTTTGACATCGGCAAGTCCTCGTCCTGGTAAAGTTGTCAGTCAGACATTAGGTGTACTTATCACTATGTTTAGCCAACTGTACAAAGTTTCTACCGGTAGCTTGTAAAGTAAACATTATCAGCTAACAGTACATCAGCAAATGTACCCTTCTGCTGCTTGACAGGCAAAGCCCACAAAGCATGGCAAATTAACCTAAACCACTCAGGTATAGTTCACTTTTATTAGATATCACTCAAATATCCAATATTGACGTATCTGAAATGACATGATCAATTGATTTTAACTGATCATGAAAAGCATGCAGTTACTTGCTGTATAACTGATATACACTACCTTTCAAACGTTTGGGGTCACTTAGAAATGTCCTTGTTTTTTAAAGAAAATCTAATTATTTTGTCCATTAAAATAATTAGTGTCTAGTTTGAGAAACAGACGCCTCACAAGTCCTCAACTGGCAACTTCATTCAATAGTACCCACAAAACACCAGTCTCAGCGTCAACAGTGAAGAGGCGACTCCGGGATGCTGGCCTTCTAGGCAGAGTTGCAAAGAAAAAGCCATATCTCAGACTGGCCAATAAAAATAAAAGATTAAGATGGGCAAAAGAACAGACACTGGACAGAGGAACTCTGCCTAGAAGGCCAGCATCCCGGAGTCGCCTCTTCACTGTTGGCGTTGAGACTGATGTTTTGCGCGTACTGTTTAATGAAGCTGCCAGTTGAGGACTTGTGAAGCGTCTGTTTCTCAAACTAGACATTCTAATGTACTTGTCCTCTTGCTCAGTTGTGCAACGGGGCCTCCTGCTCCTCTTTCTATTCTGGTTAGAGCCAGTTTGCGCTGTTCTGTGAAGGGAGTAGTACACAGCGTTGTACGAGATCTTCAGTTTCTTTGGAAATTTCTCGCATGGAATAGCCTTCATTTCTCAGAACAAGCATAGACTGATGAGTTTCAGAAGAAAGTTATTTGTTTCTGGCCATTTTGAGCCTGTAATCGAACACACAGTTGCTGATGCTCCAGATACTAAACTAGTCTAAAGGCCAGTTTTATTGCTTCTTTAATCAGGACAACAGTTTTCAGCTGTACTAACATAATTGCAAAAGGGTTTTCTAATGATCAATTACACTTTTAAAATGGTAAACTTGGATTAGCCATCCAGGACCTCTACACCAGGCGGTGTCAGAGGAAGGCCCTAAAAATTGTCAAAGACCCCAGCCACCCCAGTCATAGACTGTTCTCTCTACTACTGCATGGCAAGCGGTACCGGAGTGCCAAGTCTAGGACAAAAAGGCTTCTCAACAGTTTTTACCCCCAAGCCATAAGACTCCTGAACATGTAATCAAATGGCTACCTGGACTATTTATATTGTGTGCCCCCCCCCAACCCCTCTTTTACGCTGCTGCTACTCTCTGTTTATCATATATGCATAGTCACTTTAACTATACATTCATGTACATGCTACCTCAATTGGGCCGACCAACCAGTGCTCCAGCACATTGGCTAACCGGGCTATCTGCATTGTGTCCCACCACCCGCCAACCCCTCTTTTTACGCTACTGCTACTCTCTGTTCATCATATATGCATAGTCACTTTAACCATACCCACATGTACATACTACCTCAATCAGCCTGACTAACCGGTGTCTGTATGTAGCCTCACTACTTGTATAGCCTCACTACTGTATATAGCCTGTCTTTTTACTGTTTTATTTCTTTACTTACCTATTGTTCACCTAATACCTTTTTTGCACTATTGGTTAGAGCCTGTAAGTAAGCATTTCACTGTAAGGTCTACACCTGTTGTATTCGGCGCACTTGACAAATAAACTTTGATTTGAAACGTGCCATTGAAACACAGGAGTGATGGTTGCTGATAATGGGCCTCTGTAGATATTCCATTAAAAATCAGCAGTTTCCAGCTACTATAGTCATTTACAACATTAACAAAGTCTACACTGTATTTCTGATCAATTTGATGTTATTTTAATGGACAGAATTAGCTTTTCTTTCAAAAACAAGGACATTTCTAAGTGACCCCAAACGTTTGAACAGTAGTGTATATCATACTGCATACATAAGTCCCACTCTTGAAATACCATAACTTTGTCTATAGTAAATTGGCTTGTACCAAATACTGTAGGTATAGTACCTCAACTCTGTAGCATAGATCAACTTTAACATTTTGTTAATCCCTCATTAGCTACAGTAGGAAGACCAATCATTCATAACTAATCAGCCAGTCATTTGTATACAGACCAGTCATCAGTATACAGACCAATCATTAACCAGTATACAGACCAGTCATCAGTATACAGTTAGACTAACCATTTGGTTCTTCCTCCTCCTGTCAGAGACTGGTGTGGGAGCA
The DNA here is from genome assembly GCF_901001165.1 of Salmo trutta. Lineage (NCBI taxonomy): Eukaryota > Metazoa > Chordata > Actinopteri > Salmoniformes > Salmonidae > Salmo > Salmo trutta. Next base: position 17,611,995 of record NC_042992.1, read on the forward strand.
GCAGGATGCAGAAGACAGGAAGCTCCCGTTCCTTCCCCAGAAACACTCCTGTCTGAGGGCCGTGCCCGCCTTCTCCCGTTTCATCCACGAGCGCTTCGAACGCTGCCTTGACCTTTACCTGTGCCCCCGCCAGCGCAAGATGAGGGTGAGACTACAGACCCCGCTTAAATGTCTAGCTAAATAGTTCATAGTTAACCAGTTGCCAGAATCATTTTTATAATAGAGGGACTTTGTTGGTGTGCATTCTGAAATATTTGTTTTGAAGATACTCATAAGTGAAGCTATGTGGCTCATTTAGAAGGACCCCTATATTGTCAGATCAATTAGGTGATTCTCCACTCGTGACTCAACTCTATATCTCAATTGGTCTCCACAGGTGAATGTGAATCCAGAAGATCTGATCCCCAAGCTGCCCAAACCCAAGGACCTGCAGCCCTTCCCCACCACTATGTCTCTGGTAGGTCAACCACTGAATCTGAATTTCTGTGTGTGATTATTGGATTGGAAATGTACCTCATGGGCTGATGGGCCTGAAAATGTATGTTAAGTGGGCACCAATCATGACCTTAATGACGTGTCCTCTCAACAGGTGTACCGTGGCCACACCAGTCTGGTGCGCTGCGTCAGTGCATCTCCCACCGGCCAGTGGCTGGTCTCAGGTATGTCACAACTCACTATTCATCAATGTGATGTAGTAACGTCTCTGACTCTGCTTGGCTGGCTCTTCAGTTCGCAATTTTCTCAGCCAGGAGCGAACTGTCCCTGGCACTCCTTTTCTTCATTTTGCCTGTTTGAGTCCGTAGCGAACTGTCTTGCTCTTTGAGTCAGTAGCTAACTGACTGCTTACATCATCCCCCAAAACTTGAGCCATGATGTCATTGTTCTCCAGGCAGTGCTGAGATGTGTAGCGTAAGATAGGTGACCCATACTGGGGCTGTCTGGCGCATCAGAGAGGGGGAGAGAGGCTGGAAAGAATCCATGGTTTACAGACCAGGAGATGAGCACAGATGCATTTAGGCTCTGCAGCTAGGCGGCCATACTTACTGGAACACGTCTAGGATGATAAATCAATCACAGATCTCCTAGTGTGTCTCCTTTCCCTTCATCCATCCAAGACGCAAATTGTCTTAGTGTCTTTTATAGCTTCTGGCTGCCTGTCTTTTCTCCACAGCCACAGTCAGGCAGAGAACTATAGGCTACGACTTTACTTAGGTTGTTAATGTTGGTGCTATGTAGAAAATCATCCCTAGTGGTTTGGATTTCTGTGACGAAGGGTAGCAGGCAAAACAGAAGCAATGTAATTATGCACATCGCATTGACTAAAGATTCTTAGCAGGAAAATGATGTGTACCATTGAAAGCGGTAACTTGATATACATAGAAGTGAATTTGAATAAGATGGAGGTGAGGTTAAGGAAGGAGCGTCTGTGGATTGCTCACTCAGTGTTGTATAGTTTCCATCAGTTTAATATGGTCTGGACCTGGGGCACGCTGTCAGATATGAAGTAAAGGCCTTGCTCATATAAAACTAAGGTGGCTGTGTCTTTCCACAGGCATGCGGTATTACTGTATGTCTGGGAAAGTCTTTATTTCGCACAGGCCTATCGTAGTCTGAATAGGTTGGATTATTGCTAGTATTCTAGACACTGTACAGTATGAAAAGAGCACGGTGGATTTGTCATTTGTGCGGAAAGAAATGAATAATGTAAAATGGTCACGTCAATTTTTATAACTTTTAATAACAATGTAACTTTTTTAAATAGTGTTTGTTCCCTGGCCTTACTCTACGACGACAGGGAATCCTGTTCCCCAAGCCATGAGATACTGTCCTGTTATTCATACTGTATGATATGTAGTTTCGTTTAAACACTGAAAGGCGGGTCAATAGCCTACAGATAGAACTCTAAAATGATGGCAGTTACACCTGATTTGATTCATTTTCCGTTCACAGCTGTAATAGGCCCTTGGGGAGGGAGGGAGGTGACGTGGGCTAGTCAGAGAAAGATAGTGAGTGAGCGAGGCTGCAAGGCAGCAATTTAGTGTCAATATCTGTTAAGTCGTCCATAACAAAGGATTTCATAAAGGCCCATATGCAAAACCACTACAGTCAGCGCCACTCTTTTGTCTTGCTGTAAAATATATTAAACCAGTCGTAAAGCCCTCTTTCCCACAGTAAAAATGGCAGTTGACAACCTCCTAGGAATTGCAGCTGCCGCCTACCACCCTCACCCCCCCACCACTTTGCTTTCCTATTGTGTTAGGGTTCACAGATAATTCATTCCATATCAGTGTGTGGTGACTTTTAATAATGACTTTGACCCGCCGTGTCTGTAGATGGAGGACTGTCTGTCTGGGCACGTCCAAACCTGTAAAACATGATGAGGACCGACCCGACTCAGAGCATTCTCTCAGCACTGGAATTAGTTTTATAGCCTTGATAATGCTGCTTATTTTTCATTTTGTAGCATAGCGACAGTTATAGACTACATCCCAAATGGCACCCATAGGGCTCTGGTCGAAAGTAGTGCACTACGTAGGGAATAGGGTGCCATTTGGGACACAAGTAGTACATTGTACTGAGCATCCTGGGTTGCACTGGGACTTGACTCTGTACGGTATATTCACACTCCCAGTAGTAAACAAACTGGGGTTCTGGTGTTCCCGGCTCCACATTCCCTACTAATGATGTGGCCACAATAGGTTGCGTGGTGCCGTGGCAGCTCCTCCAGCTCTAGACTCCCTGACAGGCAGCGTTCCCTCTGAAATCTGACTAGGGCTGAACCCTCAACCTTCAACCCTTCCCTGGTGGGGAGGACTGGGAAGGTTGGAATTCCTCCCTCCACACACCGGCCAGGATTGGAATGTCACCAGCTTTTTCTGGAAGTACAGAACAGGGATGTTTCTTAGAGATGTAGCCCACTGGGTCAGACCTGGGACATCACAGACACGCTAAGCTTAGGTGAACTCCACTAGCTGGTCTCTGGTTTTGCTCTCTCTCTCTCTCTCTCTCTCTCTCTCGGCTCTCCTCGATCGCCTCGCTCCTCGCTCTCCTCTCCTCTTCGC